>NW_026623478.1:375428-383040 GCF_030028575.1 Malurus melanocephalus
ATAAAGGATAGAAACATCAGTCATCAGTTACTGTCATGGGTAAAATAGCTTTGTTTGAGAAAATAAATGTAATTTATGAATAATTTAGAAGAGAATAGGATAATGAAAACCAATCTAAAAAACACCTTCCTCTGTCTTTCCCTTCTTACCAGACTCAGCTTTACTGTGGATTTTCCCCCTCCTGCCCTGAGGCAGTGCAGGGAATGGCAGCTGCAGTCAGTTCATCAAGCATTTTCTCTGTCCCTCTTTCCTCCCCAGACTCTTGCTTGCTCCAGGGTAGCGTCCTTGTACAGGTGACGGTCCTACACAAACTGCCCCAGCAGGAATACTTTCTACAGGGTGAATTCCTTCAGGAGGAGGCTGCTTTAGCGTGGATCCCCCATGGGGTCACGAGTCCCGTCAGTGAACCTGTTCCAGTGTGAGCTCCTCTTTACAGGGCCACAGTTATTCCCACAAAAAACCTGCTCTGGTGTGGACTCTCTGCAGGGTCACATCTTTCTTCAGGGCACATGTGCCTGCTCTGTCCTGGGGTCTCCTGGAGTCTGCATGGGGTTAACTCCTCCAGAATGCTTCCATGGGCTGCAGGACATCCGACCTTACAGAGCACCCCACCTCTGCTCCTGGGTACCTGCAGCACCTCCTGCCCTGCTCCACTGCTGTCTGCAGGGCTTTTTCTCTCACCTTTTTGTGGTGAGCCAATCTAAGGCCTAAGCCTGGTCAAGGGAGAGAAGGCCGGTGAAGGTTCTGGAATATTCTGAGCCATTGGTCAGCAGCCGGCAGGTGCTGTAACTGTTCCAGTGGGGTCTATCTCGAGTACCCTCATGGCCATGAGAAAACCAATGTAACTGTATGGCAAGGGGAGTCAGCACGCAGCTCCTGCAACGGCAGAACTGCCATATAAGGAATTATATGGCGTTAGTTGGGGTTTGTGAACGTTAAGTTACCGTTATTCCCGTTACAAAAAGCATTAAGTTTAACTGCCGTTACGGTTAGGAACCGGGGGTATAAAAACCCCCCAGATCGCGCAATAAAGCTCGAGAGATAGTTCATGTTACACCACATCTATGAGGTCATTTCTGTGTCTCTCCCGTCTCTCGGCAAATGGTCGCTCTGACACTTTTTCACACTTCTTTCCCAGCGACATTTGTGTATCATTTTCCCCTTCATAAATATGTTATCCTTTAGGCACTCGCAGTGTAGCCAACGAGCTCAGCCAGCGATGGGTCAGTCCTGGAGCTGTGCAATGGCTCTGGTGGGCACAGGGAAGCTTTTTCTGGCATCTTCTTACAGACTCTCCCACCACCAAAATCTTGCCAAGCACACCCCATGTATGTACAATGCAAAAATAACCTTCAGAGAAAACCCTCACCCAGSCTGGGTTAAACATTCTCCCCTTTCCGCCCTCCTGTGTGTCACCAAAGCTTTCTATGTGGTGAAGCAGATTCTTTCTAGAGGGCAAAATTTATAATTTTACATAAATTTAAAATTTTTATAATTGTTTCTTACAATTTTTTTCTGAAAAAAAAAAAAAGCTAAGATAGCTAAGAAAGCTTGAAAAAGCTAAGATAAAGTCAGAGAAGGAGAAAGAGCTTGTAAGGTCTAATGGCTGGGTAAAGTGTGGACATGATCAAGATGTTTGGGTTTTAAGGCTTCTCTATGATAAGGATCAAAGAAAACATTCTTTATTTAATTAATAATGCTTACAGTACAACCTTGTCTTAAAACCTTCTTCTTAAGGCAGCAAAATGTTTCCCATAATTTAAACATTTAAATAAGGTTTCTGTGTTTGTTAAACAGAGCTCTTATACTACCCACTTTTCATATGCATTTTCTCTTTTTGAAAGAAATTCATCAGAGCGCAGGCTATACAGAAATTTGCTCAAGAAGTACCATCATTTCCTACATGGTAGTAGAGGATGTCTTTGTGAAATGAATGCATTCAAGTTGATTCCTTTTCATTTTGCAGAATGGAAAAAGAACAGGCTTAGACAATATCTAAGATACTAGCTCATCTACTGAAGTATTTTTGAAGTAAGGAGAGTGTAGGAAACATAATTAACTGGTGAAAAATGTGTTATTTTGCATCTCGATGTTTTAAAGGAAACTATTTACTGAACTTAAATTCCAAAAATGGTACCTGGGTTTTACTGTGTTATGGTTCAGCTAAGAAAGTGCATCACTTCTTGTATTTGGGTTTTTTGTTAATTTTCACTGCTCATTTCTCACAGAGGGACCTGGTATATTTTTAAAGCATTAAAATAAAGCTTACAACTTGCCTTGTCTTCCTTGCATTCCTTTGCATTACTTTACTTTACTTTACTTTACTTTTGCATTACTTTACATTACTAATGCATTCCTTTATGCATTACATTATAAACCAACCTTTAAAAAAGGTAGAATGCATCTTGGTATAAATTCACTGTCCTTATTGACTGCAATAAACGTTGWCAATTTATATTACTAGGTGTCTGGAAAGCAAGCTTTCCTCCAGTTGTAAATGTAAGAAATCCACCATAATAATACAAGATACAGRCTCTAAATCCAATCAGCACTACCCTTTACTTGTTTAGAAAGAAATATAATCATGASTTTAAGAGTACATGGTATAACTTACACTTGAAGAACTTAATGTCCAATGTGTTCTCCTAGAAGGCTCAATGATTACAGTTTATTCACTGAAGTAATTGTGAACATGCAATTATTTCTTCCATTACTAATAATTACCTACCCATTTTACTTAGACATAAAAACCAAGACAAAAAATAATTAAATTAGGGCAGCCTGGAAAAGCRGAAAAATTTATGTTCTTTAGTTGTGAACTCTAAAATAAAATATACAGAGCCAATGGGCCAAAAAATTGCTTTTGCTAAACAGTTACATAACCCTTGTTTCTTATTTCTACTTTCTGTAGAGCTCCAGTCAAATGAAAATCTGCATCTTTAGCCTTTTTTTTTTTTTTTTCTGGCATTCACTTTCTTGCCTAGTATCTCATTATGGTTTGCAACATAATGTGTGCCTGTGCAGAGTGCTGGTTTTGTGTCTGATTTTCTCTTATGAATATTGATACCATTACCCATGCATAGAATTACAGCTGTGAAGATGGAACTTCTAAAGGTATCTGTATATATGAAAGAACAAGGCCTACTGAAATYCTTACTCTTTGAACAGAACTATTATCAGTTTGCAGCAACTGCCATTACAGGGAAATATAAAAAAGTACTGTAAAAATCACTGATTAGAGTGTAGATTCTTTGGGACAGGGACTCCTTCTTGCATTGTAAAATTGCAAAAGAAGTTAAGATCCACAATCTGTAGTTTTTCTAGATAAGAATATTATCTTACCTAGGACTCATTTCTCCTGCCTGAATAGCATTTGTTTTCAGACTTGATGCTGTGGATCTGATATCTAGGTACTCACAGAAATAATATATAAAATAATTGAACACCCCAAAAGAAAACATAAAGTCCCTGCATATTCATGCCACATTCCCTTCTCTYTATTTTAAGATAAAGGATTGACGAAAAGTGTCTTTAGTACATAAAACATTTAGCCTCTAACTGTCTCTGTTTTCTGACAAAGTTGTCTTTCAAATCCTTGTTATAAGAGAACAGAAGAATCCCCTTGGGTATACTTACTTGGGTATATCATGTACATAATCCACTACAAACAGTAGTAGAGCAGAGATCCTTCTAAGTCTCCAAACCCCCAAGCTCCTCCCATGGCAATGGGACATTGGGTCCCATAATAATAACATTATTACTTGTTTTTCATGCATGCATACAAAAAAACAAAATAAATTCAGCATCCTCTCTAAAGCTTTCTTCCCAGGAATACCTGAACAGAAAGCAAAGTTAATTATCTTAGTTAGTCTAATTCTTGGATAACTTAGTTCCCAGCAATAAYTGCATGGAGTTTGTCTRTGCAATGRCAGTTTACAGGGAAGTATGTATCCTGAAAAATAGGACAAATCATAGACAAACTTTCTTTCCTCTGAAATATGCTGAACTCTATTAGGTACAGGACTGATTCTGTAAATGTAATAGGAGTATAGCTCTTCTAAGTAAATAAAAACCAATTATGGGAACATTTTCATGGTGTCTTTTCRTCATCTTTGCTAACTTTATGAGTATTTTTCAGTCTAACTCATGCTAAACACCATGGGAGGAATCAATTGTGRGAAGCAGGAGGAAGACTAGGTATTGAGATGTCATCAGATTGCTCATAATGACATWTTTTCTCTGGGGATTTGTGCTTCAGTTCATACTCTTAAAGTCCATTCRCATTTTAATGTAATTAAACCTTTGCTGTATCTGTTTGGTAGGTTGCATTTGATTACACCAATTATAGTTATTTTACAGTAARCCTAGTCTGATAAAYCCAAAACATATCCAGATCTGTTTCTAGCATCCATTCTTCTCATTCTTCAAAGTAAATTTCTTTAAGATAGTCTAGGTACTATTCCCATGCCCTAAAATTCTCTGATTTATTCCTATTCTTATTCTTATTCTTATTCTTATTCTTATTCTTATTCTTATTCTTACTGCCAAAATCCCCCAGCTTCACCAGTTTCTTGAGTAGTGCCAACTAGCCCAGTGGTTTGGCCTCCCTCTTTTATTGGATCTTTTCTCCAAAGGAGAAAATCCTTAATAGAACCACAGTGTTCTCCCTCCAATATACTCTTGTCTAAGTTTGGGGCATTTTGAGTTTTTATTTAAACATCACTGAAGTGGTGAAAAGGCATTTTGCAAAAAACACCTGATCAGAGACAGGGTACCTTCAGCAGCAGTAAAAATTATAGAAGGAAAAATGTAAAAAAAAAAAAAAWAAATCTGAGTCATCTCACAAGAGACAGCATTTCTGTGGTTCATTTATCACTAGAARGTGATAGTTCTTTATCAAATGTTAACTTCCACTGGAGGAGAAGCACAGCACAAAGAGAAAATGTGCTCGGGTTCAGTTTTTTGAAACTTTTCCTTCATTTTTTTTACGGATCACTACAAGGTCTTAATTATGAAGCCAAATCATGCACTCTCTCTGACAAATGCATCAAAGCTTGACGCTTCTTCTGGTCAAGTTTCATTTGTGTGTGATGAAATTTCTTCACTTGTTCAGGCAAACTGAAAGCATCACTGTTGATTAGTGATTTTTAAGCAGAAGGCTTTCATACTGAAACACTGTGTATGTGAATTTAAGTGAAGCTTTTGTCACCTGTGAAAGATACTCTGGCTTTTAAAAATTGAATGTGTCACAGAAATAAATTTTTGTCAGATGAGAAACAAAATACAAAGATGAAGAGAAAYAAAATCCAGATAAATTTGTTTTAATTACCCTGTATTCAAATAATTATCTGTCACTTTATCTGTGKTAAGTTCTCCCTTCATAAGTCAGTCCTTCATTCCTATAGAAAACCAGGCAACATCTTTTATTCAATACCTCCATTTGTCTTTAACATTAGAGTTCCTTCAAAAAAAAAAAAAAAAGATAGTGATCTCTAAATTTAGGGGGTTTTGGTTTAATTTTCTCAGAGAGAGAATTATGTATGGAATAGATAGACATGTATGTATGATAGAGAATTATGTATGGAATATGACAGATCTGTTTTCAGCAATGACAAGAGACGTGATGCAAATAAACAGTTTATACAATATATTCTGGCTTCTTTGTCYTTTGTTTGTCATGATACAACAGAARTTATGCTCTCTGGAGTTCTACTGAAAATCTGAAATGCCTGTACATGTCAAATAGATTGTCTTCCCATGAAAATATATTGTGACCCAACAGCACTTATCTTCATCAAAGGCAATATAATTTGTATTCTCCATTTACTTTTCATTATGGCATACAGAGTACTAATAAATCTAAACAGGAATACCATCAATTTATTTATAATKTTTTATTGTTTCATATCCTGCCTATTACTACTATTAATGTGRTCTGGTTTCAATATTTTGTGCTAAGCCAGTAGTATTTTTATTTGTTATTATTTTTCATTATAAAGAAGGTCTGGCCTCTGTCCTGTCCAAGTCCTTTGTCTTTGCACATTTTAGCAGCTTGGCTTTAGATCTTCTGTACCATGAAGTAAAAAGTGTCCTGATGTCCAGGTGACTGCTTACAGAAAATAAAGCCACCAACAAACAAAACAAAACAAAACAAAACAAAACAAAACAAAACAAAACAAAACAAAACAAAACAAAACAAAACAAAACCATAAAAATCCAAACCACTAACCACTTTAATAAGATTCTCCTCTAAAAAAAACGTTAATTTACTGTCACTCAAAGCCCTGAGCTTTTGTAATAAGCATACAATAATCTTTAAAAAGATGTTCCTGTGGGGTGGCAGTACTGCTCTGTGATCTCTGGGACATGGGGTATGTTGGCTTTCAGAACATCTTATTTTATCATTTGTCATGCCTTGGCAGAGAATAGAGTGCCAGGTGTGGGAAGTCTGAAGCTTTTCCCTCTATCAGAAACCCTAAATCATCAGTGTGTCTAAGACAACAAAAACTATTTAGCCTCATCATTCAATTCAATGTTTCATCCTTTCAGCAGCTAATGGGTTGTTAACAAAAATTCTGAATGGTAATGCACAGCTAAGATAGTAGAACAGTGAAAATTTAATGAAAAAATCATGCAACTCATATTTTGGACATTTAAGTTCATTGGTTATTAACAACTTTGTKCACACAAGCTGCATTAAACCTAAATTCTGTAATTATACATGGTGTTCCTAAGTACCAATGGATCCTCYTGAGACAGTCAAGTTGCTTGTTTAGCAAAATCTTTAGTTAATCCTCCATATTTCCATGAATTCCAAGAGAAAAAAAAAAAAAACCACAAAAAAAAACCTAACAACAACCAGCTTTCCTCAAAGATGCAGAGGTCCAGTCCATCAGAAATGTTCACAGAAAATTGGAGTAAAAAAGTGTTCCTGGAGGCTGTTGGATAAGGCTGTGCTTCCAGCCTACTGTAGTAGTTTCCTGCTCAGTGGAGGTGTTCCCGTTTTTGGAAACCTCCCAGGAAAGCAGATCCTCAACCTCAGCATTGTAAAAATTCACTTGTACTGTTTTGAATGTGAGGATTTTCTGGTTGTTGCTCTATTCCTCCTCCTACCCCCRAGATCTAAACTCAATAAATCTTTGGGTCTCTGAGGTCCGTTGTGGTTTGTCTGCTCGCTGCTGCATGGACGTGCAGAACTGATCTGTCTTTTTGTGAAATTGCTGCCACTTCTTGTCAGTCTTAATCACCCACAATATTTGGATATTTTTGTGTCCTAATGATTACTGTGCTAAAGAGGCAACTTACCCTTCTAAATATTGTCACTCAGGTTGTACTTCAGCTCTTCAGAGAGACTAATTAACCTGAGCAATCTGGCATGAAATTATGGTTTACTCTGTTTTTAAAAACCYTTAATCAGTGAATCACTAAAACAGCTGGTAGAGGGCAGTTTTTTCCTCATTTATTTTGCAGCCTGGTATCTCCTYTGCTGACTGTGTGATGGTGAAAGACTTAGTTAAAACAAGTATGACACTGACATTTAAATATCTCTGAAGAGGTGGTAATTATGATTTAAACCCTCCCAAACCAACAGACAAAACCTTCTATTCTGCTG
>NW_026623478.1:384117-396377 GCF_030028575.1 Malurus melanocephalus
TTCTTGAAACTAAAGATGGTACTGCACAGTATTATAAAACTACATTTATGTATATTCTTCCCATTGAATTATCTTTAACAATATGTTGTTTTTTTTTTTTTTTTAAGACAGAATGAATACAGCATTGCTTTGTCTACTCTGCCTGAGATGCAGAGAAGAGTTTCAGTTGATCTGACAAAATAGTTACTGTATTTCTGAATTTTCAGTGTGAATACTTCTAATTGCCAAAGAACATTTTTTATTTCTCAATTCAGTCTGTTAATCTTTTGAAAAATATATTTAAGATATATAATAAATGCTACCCTGATAGATTCAGTATTTTTCAAAACTTTGTCGTTATCTTACGGACCTTTGGAAATTAAAGTTTTGATTAGAAATATTAGGCTTAAAATAAATCTTCCTTTTTCTATTTATTCTAATGGATTTTTTTTTTTATCTGTATTCATTTGATCTGTCTCTCCTTTTTTTTTCATCTTAATACCTGCATTCTTCTCTATTTCCAAATGCAAGAGACTAAATGCATTGCTAGACTTGGGCTAAGAATTTATCCTCTTCCCTGCCACTCCCTTTTTTCTCTCTATCTCACACAGATTAGAGGTCTGTCTTCTTTTTTTCCTTTTTTTTTTTCAAATCATTAGACTTCAGGAATTCAGGGTCTGAGACTCAGATAAAACCCTAATGGTTCAAGTCTTTGGTATTTTCCATTTTAGCTTTTGCTATGGTGCTGCAAACAACATTGGCAAAAAAGTTTCAGTGCTGAACATAGGACATGCAATCAATTTCTGTCAAACAAATAGATATTTTTTTTGGAAAAAGTATGAGTACTATGGTTTAAATCTGGTCCTAAATTCAGGTAACATCTGCAAGCCTGAAATACAGCCTTTCTTCCCTCCCATCTTTATTTATGGTTGTTTGCCTGGTGATTGTGCCAATGGATATATAATCACAAAGTGTGTACCTTTTCCCTGAGCAGAGAATTTAAGTGTCTGAGCAATGGGAACTCATCTATGTCATTTCTAAACATCCATTTGGCTATTAAGCCAAAAGAAGTTTGCAAAATGCTAATCCCAAAGGTGTCTTTCATGCCTGCAAGCAACTGTTGGTTGGGTTTTATTAGATGGTTGTAAATAGAAGTATATCCATTCAGTGCTCCTGATTATTTCTTTGTCTTTGGGCAAGGACAAAAAAAGTAATTCACTCTCATCTTTCCTTTATGATAGGAAACATGAATTAATAAAAAAATTGAAGTACATTCAGTTTTTTTATAAGTTATAATTGGCCTAAGTTTAAAATCTACTTCTAAGGTTTTTGTATGAATGTAAAACCTTTCTGTTGGACATATTTTGTGTGTTAAATCTTGCAGCTGTTCGTAACAGTAAAAAAGTCCTTTTAAAGTAAGACTATAATGGCATACCAGCAGTATCTAATTGGGGGTCTTTCTATGTCAGTCACTATTTAGCACACGTACTTGACAGACTGTTTAATTTTGTTTGAGCATTGCTTATGGATACTAAAYATTCACAGTTTTCTTGTAGTCCTCTGACATTTTGAATTTGCTGATTGGATTGACATTTCTCAAGGTGCAGTGGCACTTCCTCAGATATCTAAAAAAATATATGCCTGTATCACTGTGTGCTCCCACGTAAAATCGAAAATTTAGACAGAAGAAAACAATAAGCAATGTATTTGGTTGCACAGCGCTGTACAGAAAGTCAGTTGTTTTTTTTTTTTCATTTTGAAATGGCAATATGGCTTATGAAGCACAGCTTGAGCATGGGAGAGAAGTGTGACCATGTTTGTGTGCTGTGCCAGCAGTCTCCCTCGCAGGGAGAGCCACCAGACTGCTGGAATCTGTTCCTGTTTGTAGGATTAACACCCCATGTTAATTCCAGCTGTTGCTCATGCTATTGTGTTCTTAGTAGCCAAATGAGTGCCTCCTGTGCCCAGCTAGGGCTACTGCGTGTCAGCTTGSCATTTAAAAAGTCCAGCTTGAGTTATTCAGAAATATTCTCTCTCTGTGTGATTCAGAAGACCCCTCACCGTGTATTTATAAGAGTAGAATAGTATGAATAGCTAATACATTGTGGTTTGTATGTAGACGACATGTTGCTTACTGTGATTTGATTCTTGTTAAAATTTCTGCTTTTCATTGGCTTGTCCAGGCYTTTTTCTGGCTTTTCCTGCCCAGGAGCACAGTGAGACATAAGGAGGATTCTGGTGAAAACACTTTYCATTCTTTGCATTTCACATCAGTCTGGAGGACTGATCTCATCTGGATGGCAAAGAGTGGCGGTGCCATCAGCACTGCTGAGCTTTTTTGGAGTGCCAGAGGCAGCCTGAGTGACTCAGAGCTGAGACAGTGGGGCTTTTGAGAGCTGCCTCTGGGGCAGAGCCACATGGAGTCTCACAATCCCTGTGCTTTATTTACAACAATAAACCTTCACAATGCCCGCGTGTGAAAATACCAAACTCTCCGGGGGTTGCTTTCTCACAGTGGTAAGAGCTGTGAATTGTGCAAAAGTTCAGGCTCACATGGTTGGATTTATTTTCTCCACCACTGAAATCACAATAACAGATTCCCAATCTCTGATTTAATTCCCAAACCTGGCTGTTTCAGTGATTTTTTTTCCAGATCTCCCTGTCTTTATCACRGTTGCCTTCAGCAATAGAGGCGCACCTGCCAACATGAGTCAGAAGAAGTTAGCGGTCCAATGCTAATGAGAAGCACTTTATTAATCACCATCTTGCTGACAAGCTTGTGTGTGATATATGTGTGTGGGCTGCTGGCAGATYAGTACCTTGTGTAAGTATATACATAACACAGCAGCCTGGGATTTCATTAATATCTCTAAAATTTCTGKTACTGTAAGGAGTCTCTTCAGTACAGCTTTTTTACACCAGACACAGATGTCCTAAACAAAAAACAAGCTAATGAACAAAAAATGCTCTGTTCATCCTTGTATTCTCTTGGTGTCAAGAGATTCTATGTTTTTTTTCTTTTTACAAACTCTTTCTCCTCTGCTTTTGAAAGCCTTTTTTCAGAGCTATTGTTAGTCCTCTAAACAGATAATTCAAAATTTCATGTGGTGTTTAGGCTTTTTTTTTTGTTAATTGGAATGTTTAATTCTATGTGTTCTGCGGAGTCTTTGGAGTAGGGAATACCTTTTCCTTATCTTCTTCCATAACATTATAATTCACTTGAATAATGGAGAGGAAAAAAAAAAAAAAAAAAAAAGCAAAAATTTAGAAGTTTCTCTTCCACATTCAGTTTTCCTGAGTGATAATGTCCTGAGGTCCTGCAGTTCTGTTTCCTTTTATTCAGTCTTTCCTTTCTTCCTTGCCAATAGGCCTTTTGGCTTTATCTCTTCTCTAATGACAGACATTTTTTTATTTCTCTGGCTGTTATCCTTTCCTGAAATTAAACTCTTACTCATTTTGTAGAAGGAAAAATACCAAAAAGAAAATTCCAGAGACATTGGACTGGGCTAAATAGCTGCTGAAATTCATTGAGTGCAGAACTCATTCCTACCCTGGTGTGTCACCAGCAGGCCAAACAAATTGCCTCAACTGGAAAATGAAAGATGGAATTTCCAATGCTGTAATACGACAGTGCTTCATTCTGTGCACCCCAACATGAAGAAGGGTCATCATTGTTCATGCAAGCTCTGTGACAAAATTGTGGTTTTTTGTTGATCTTAAATATTGGTTTAGTTATTATTATTTGGTTTACTTCAGTTTCTTCAAATTCCTGTATTTAACCTGTAATTTTTAATTTTTTTTTATTTTTATTTTTATTTTTTTTTAAGAAATGCCACAGTTCACCTTACGATGTAGTCGAGGAAAACATTGAGGCAGATTCAGCTGCAAGAGTGTGGGATTTCAAAGAGGTTTTGATGTAAAATGCAAATGTTTAATATTACCTTTTTTTCATTTTGTCATATTTAATGTCAAAAAGATAACAAAAAAAATCACTTGGTTTTAAGACTTTTGTGTAATTTTGTGCTACAAAGCTACACAATGGAACCGTTCTTACAGCTTTATTCAAGCACTTACAGTTGCTGATAAGAACCTGAGAATTATTCCAGAGGACAATATTATTAGTATTTTCCTTCAGTAATTAAATATTACTCTAAATATATCTTGACTTAGAGGAAATAATGAGGGATAAAAAAGTGTGACATTAAAACAGACATAAAAGGCCTTTGTAGGAACAAATAAAATGCTTAAATTGTTAATGGATTATACAATTTTGCTTTGATTTTACAGTTTTCTAATGGGATAATATATTGGGAAAATGACATTATTATAGTGCTCTCAAGTGTATGAACTTCATTGTGCTAGGTCCTATATATATATAAAAAGAAAAATAAAATAATCCTATGTGCAACTATGCTAGTAGGAGTTATCTGCAGGGAAACAAATTGTATTTCAGGTTGATATCGGAAAAAAACRTATTTAGAGGACTCCATGATGAAGAGAATGGGATGTACAGCAATCCCTTGATGTGGGGAAGTGATTTTTATAGATTCAGCTGTAACCTATACAAAAAGGTTTTGTAAGAACTGATGATTTGACTTGTGAGATGAGAATCAGAACTCCGGGGATCCATCGCTGCTGTTGATATTTCACCTGAATGATTTCTATTCAGGCAGTTACAGSCTGGGATATGCTGGCAAAAGAACATCTGATGTGAGCTCTGTTCTTGGGAGGAGGCCTGTCAAACACCAATTATCTCTTACACTGCACTAAATCATGGCTGGGGAATGTTTGATTATGGCCACCTTTGCTGTTTTGCACAGGTTAAATGATATGTCTGACATTGTGGTACATTAATTATTAATGTTAGGAAGAAACAAATCGCTTAAGAACATGTTTGGAATGAATTCTGTATTCCTCCAAGTTACTGATGTATGTTTTTCTCCCCTTCTAAAAKTGTCTGTTATCAGCCAGAAAACCACACAAACAAAATGGCTTTTTTTTCAGAGATCAGTAAACTTTAGTTTTTGCCATTTTCTTCTATTTTGCCATTTGTCTTCTATTTCAATTTTGTTTTGTATTTCAATTCTGTTCCAACAGAAGCCTTTCCAGGAAGGTTASTGAGGATGTTCTGTGGCAATCTCCTGCAATGGCAGCAATAGTTCAGCAAAATGTTTGGTGGGATGCTTCTGCAGAAGGTGCTTCATAGCAGCTTTATTACTTACAAGAAGGTTATTTTAATCTAAATAATTTAGGACAACAAAAAAAAAAAATCTCCTTGAACATTTGTGAAGCTAAAATTGGCTGACAGATCTTTGCAAACGCTAGGGTTTTTTAATATATGTTAGTCATTCCAATTAGTGTTTGAGATAAAAAAAAGCCAGATTCAGAAGTTTGGTGCTCTCATAGGTCAAACTCGTGTCATGATGTTATTTCATAATATTTTAAAAGGAAAAACAAAACAAAAAAAAAAAAAGAGGTGTTGGAAGTTGGGAAGTTTTCCTCACTGTAAAGACAAAATAAAATAAAAATAATAAAAAAAGAGTCCTTTAAAAAAGGAATAGGATGCATTTTCCCTCATTTTTCCATATCATCTTAATTTCAATCATATATAGCACAGTCACAGATTCTTTTGAATCCATGAAATCAGACTATCAATGTTTTTGTTTATGTATTGTTCCAAATTTTCACTAAATCTAKCATTTCAGCAATCTCATTTCTCTGATATGGTCCCATCCTTTCTAAAATAATCACTTTACAGTGAAAAAAATCTGTTTTGTAGCAATTCTGGTTACTCTTAAGCCTGTGATTTCAGCATATTCAATGTCAATTGTCCAATATAAAAATCACCACTGAATTTTATAACTGTTCTGAAGAAAAATAGATTTTCTTTTATAAGTAAGTTTTTGACTTTTGAATTTGCCTTAGAAAGGTTAGGAGTTTTAATTAAAAAAAAAAAAAAATCTTGATTATTAATTTGCAATTTAATTATAAATAATTTTTAGGATAAGTCAGTGTCTGAAACAATGGTAAAACACAAGAATCTATGTAAGCAAAGACATTGTAATCTGAAGAAGGAACTGTCATTAAATGTGATAACACARTAAGTTATATCCAGGGAATGGGTAGATATGTATGATAAATAGAATCATAGCATGTTTTCATTTTAAGGGACCTTAAAGATTATCCTGGTTCCACCCCCTGCCATGGCAGGGACACCTTCCACAGGTCTCTCAAAGCCCCATCCAACCTGACCTTGAGCACTTCAGGGGATGGATGCAGCACCCAGAACTTCTCTGGGCARCTTCAAAATTGTAAAACTTTTTCTTTTTTACACGTAAAGATTTCAACCTAGTCATAAGAGACCTTGGAATTTAGAAGCTGTCATGGGAGAGTAAAGCAATATTTAAAAAAAAATAAATCTACATAGTTATATACCATATATGATATTCATTTTTGTGTAAATGCATATGTGTTATGTATGTTTGTGGTTATACTTTTATGTAAATATCTCATGTAATTCCCTGTGAAAGACAATCCTTTTTTTTTTTTTTTTCATTTCAAAAAATGAAAAAAAGAAAACATCAGAATTCTTGGCCGCACTGTTTTTCTTTCCCATTAGATTTTTGGGTAAGCTACATAAGGTTTATCACTTTCTGCACTGCTCTTGCTAGCTATCAGCTCAGATTTTTCATGGGTATTTACTGTCTGAATCCTGACATGTAGGTTGGTATGGTTATTTGCCATCATGAAAGGATGCATTTGCCTGTTTTCATAATGCCTTTGACTGTATTTCCTTTAAAGTGGGGTGTAGC
The DNA here is from genome assembly GCF_030028575.1 of Malurus melanocephalus. NCBI lineage: Eukaryota > Metazoa > Chordata > Aves > Passeriformes > Maluridae > Malurus > Malurus melanocephalus. The sequence goes on from NW_026623478.1 coordinate 390,909, forward strand.
TCTGTTTAATACTCAYGGTGCTGCTGCACAGTCAAGAATTCTTCTCAAAGTTACTGTTTGAATGTATAAATTATGTCAACAAAAAGAGCAAAAATAATCAAAGACTTGAGTCATTGCATTCTGAAAGACACACATTATTTAATAGAAAGCATTTTAACTCTAAATTTTAATTTATTAGTTTTCTATTTATTGTTTATAAAATCTGCTAAGATTGAGCTGTTTTTGCCCTTCATCTTTTACTACAGAGCCAGAAKCCCCTTTTAATGGGCTGTGATAATCTCCACATACAGCGTAGAAGGACACAGGTGTCGTGGTTTGCTCTGATTTCAAAGGCTATCCAAACAACTTTACCAGATAAATTATGTTTTATGGTGTAGTGCAGCTGTACCTGATAGTTCTTGTTATTTAGTTTAATTAACTGATTTAGAATGTAGTTTTATTGCCAACTTCTGCCGGCAAGTTCTGCTTTTCCTGACACTTCATRTGGGAATGCATACATTTTGAACCAATACTTAACAATAGCTGGAAGCTGATGGATAGAGAAAGAAAATCACAGTGTAAAAAAAAAAGAAGGATGTATTCCATTAAAAAAGATAAGTGAATATAAGTTTTTCCTGAAAGGTTTCAGATGGAAATTCACCTTTATCTTGTTTTATGCACACCTGAAACTCGGCCTCTGACATCCTGCTGTGAGTTTTTCTTTTCCCCACAGGCCCGGTAGTTTTTTGCTGAGCTGGGTATTTAAGTTATTAGGATGCAGCAGGTTACACACATACTGATGTTTGAAAGAYTGAATCCCATGTTCATCTGCTGTTGGAGGCTGGTGGGAACTGAGACAACCCTGGGGCACACCCTGAGCAAAGCTGGGACCCAAATGTGCAGAGCCAGGCAGGCTGTGCTCTGAGCATCACATTCCTTCACAAGATAAAGTTCCTGCCTTTTTCCTGCCTACTTTTTCCATTGAAATTGCTTTCCTTTTTTACCTTGTAGGCTTCCTTTTAAAAAAAAAATGTATCCCACAGTTTCTTCCTAGCTCCTGTGGAAGCAATTGAGTGAAGGAAAATAGCTCAAAGAAAGCAGAATTTTTTTTTCCAATTTCACATGCCCAGGGCTGTTAAGTAAATCTGTTATATAACTAGAAGTACAAAGTCCTCTAATTCTTTTAGGGGCACCTTTGAAAAGTACCTGTGGCATTTACTTTCTGTCATTTAACTGCAGCTCTCCTGGAGCAGAGGAAATCCTTTAACAACCTGCACAGCACTAAAGTCCTCTCCCTGTGTGAAGAGTGCTAGCTAGTGTATCAAAGGTACTGCTTATCTTGCTTGAACTGAAATTGTGTGCCAGAGCATAGTTATTAAGAAAAAAAAAAGAAATAAAATTATTTTCTTTCTGATTTMAAATATTGTATAAATCCAGTTGGTTATTTTAGGTGGTCGCTGAAAAAACACAGAGATGGACAGAAGAGCTTGTGAGTCAGGGCTCTGTTTTGTGTTCAATCATGCAAAAAATACATTATTTAAATGATTRCTTGTCCATGCCTTTCCCACTTCCATAATCTCTAAATTCAGGTGATTATAAATCAGGGAAATAMATTTTTTATAAATAATACAAGTTGGTATAAATTTTGGTTTTAAAAGATCCCTCAATTTGCATGCAAAACTGTGTTTGGTTTCTGTTATTCTGTAAAGTGAGCAACAGTTCTCCTTTCAGTTATCTTAAAGGAAAATACATATGCATAATATGTATATTGTATAATGTATATTTATTTGTATAATGTATATTTATTTGTTTGTTTGTTTTCTGTGAGTCTCATTGTAATTCTTCATTGTTTCATGTAATAACATTATCAATGCTTGAATATGTAAACAGTTCTTACTGATAGGTTCCTTCAAGGTGTAAAGCAAAGTTGTGCTTTTATGCATTTTATCCTCTGTTTCCTTTTTTTTTTTGTCTAGGATGCTCTTTATTGTTACTGAGTACCATCCTACCCAGTCTTCCACTTTGTATTCACAACATTCATTTTCACCACATTTTCAAACATGCAAATTTTCAATTTAGTTTTTGTTCATAGACCTTGAAAGGAATAATGAAGTAATTAAGGGAACATATGGAGAGAAATTATTTTTTCCTATACTGTGCTATAATTCTGACACTTCTTCCAGCTGAATAGGCTGTTAGTATTGAAGAAATCTTACCAATATTTAGCATCAAATGAAGAATGCATCTACAGTTCTGCTTTTCTGTRACATCAACCTCAACTGAAATATCACAGTGCTTTAAAAAAAAATATTTTCTTTCTACGTATGGAAGAAACATGAGTTTTATTTTAAAGGACTGAGTTTTTACTGGTGCAAGAGTTATCTATTGTCACAGAGTAAAACCCTACTTAAARAAGTATTTATGTATCTTTTAGAGGATACCTGTGAGAGTAAGAAATAGCATTAATCCTCTTGCTATTTCAGCACAGAAAGACATAAAAAATGACAAAATGCAATTCAGACTGGGGCTTCTGCTAGTGGATTTATCTTTTTGTTAATCTAATACACAAAGCTCTGTGTGTGTGGTAAGTATATCACATCTTCATATATATCAAGATCACTTAGGATACTTCTAGCAGTCTTTTTTTTTGTGAAATAGACTTTGGAGCTGAATCAGAGCTCAGGATAAAAGACATATTTTGAAAATGTCATGTATTAGGAAAAGAACCATGACATAGCAATCTTTTTGACTTATTTGTACATGAAACTGCTGTGACTCAAATTCTCTCAAACCATAACCTCTGTTCTGTTTAGGTGTCAGAGTGTCTTGGACCATGTGCTTTCACTGTTTTTATTGAGAATTTCTGAGTGTCAGGGGAAGTTCTTGGAATAAACCACTTTTGTCATTACAGAATTTAAAACTTCAGMAAACTCAGTGRTTTTTCTAAGTCTGTGAGTGYTTGTTTMAGCTYCTARCTGGAAARCATGAAWAATACTGCAGATCCCTATTATCCATACCATTTAGAAGGTATAGAAAGTAATTAATCTTACAGATCTGTTTATGTTACAAACTGACATGAAATAGAGAACATTCTAAATTTAAGACTGGTACAGATTTTAGAAGCAAATTTAACAGCACGTAGCGTTAACTGATAGGTTTTTTTTTTTTTTTTTTTTTTTTTTAATTTCCCTCTTATGGAAGTTATGTAATAAATTCTGCTTCATAACTCAGGATGACTGAAAGGCTAATTTTAGCTCTGAAGTGTTTTTACATCTAAATTGATCAATAAATTAGATGGATTAATGAATTTCCGCTGTCAGGGCCAAGGACTATCAGTGTATATAACCTTGCTGATATATCATTTATTAATTTCTCAAACAATAACTTTTTTTAACTCTGTGCATCCCTTCCATTTTTAAGTCCTTGAAAAGGTCTGCCTATTTCAAAGAATAAAATTTYATCCTGTTAAGGAAATGCTGAAGTTCTATCAGTAACACAGACCAGCACTAACCTGCAAAAGATAAAAAAAATCAGGAAAAAATGTAATTTATTTCACAGCTGCATAAATTAGAAAGAAGATTCCTGACAAAAGAACGTGATTACATTTTTTCCATGTAGCCAGACTTTTCCCTGATCAGAATGAAATTATGTAGGTGAATACAGTAGAATTAATGACACATGAACAAATATACATGAATTCCCATTCACTGAATGAGAAGTTTTCTACGTTTGGTGAAGCCTTTTGAAAATATTACCTTAAAAGAACATTCTCCTGTTCAAAATTTTCATCTGGCACAATTGATTCTGAGCTAAAAAAAAAAAAAAAAAAAAAAAGCCAGTACCTAAGGAAGATGTGGGCTCTTTCCACACATGACAAATCCTGGAATGTGCTAAACCTTTAGAATTCTTATGGTTCACATCAAGAATTGWGYTACAGGTTCTRGCARTTCTAATTCTTGRTAATAAYTCCTTTAAAGAATAAACATCTTCTRAWATRTCATGCKTTAATGACAAATATATYGAGGGCAAATTAACCATRGGCAACTTGGGAAAAACCAAAAGCAATTCTATTCCAGAAACCAAGTATAGTTCTTCCAATTTCCTCTCTGTACTTCCTCATCTTCTGCTATGTTTCTTTTTAATTTCCCTGCATTTSAAATTAAATTAAGTAAATGAAAAAATGCATGAGAAGCCATGTAAAAAATTAGTTACCATATATACATTCCAGACTATGTTTGAGAAGTAAAATGAACAATGTAACAGAAAAAAAAAGAACTAAATGCATGATATAGTTTTTTTTTTAATATGAAAACAAAAAATATACTCATTAAATCATAACGCCCAAAGTATGTTTTCTACATTAATGTACCATATTAGAATAGTCTTTTATGTAATATTAGTATCATTATATTTATTGCTTGCTCATTTTGCCCCGATGGTTCCATCATTTACTCCTGAATAAGCAAAGAACAATATTTCTGCAAAATTACTTTGGTTTGGGATTCTKACTGAAAACAGCTCAGATTCATCTGGATCTTCAGTGTTTGTCTCTATTAAGCAAACTCATTTAAATAAGGTAGAAAAGCCTTCATTCTACTGATCTATAAAACTTTTTAGGTAAATTGATTTATGATTAGTGGTCAGTCTGTTAGATAAAAAGCCTGGTTTGTGTGTTTGCATATCTGCATTTTCAGAGCTGGTAAAAGGGACAGGGATCTCCAGCAGGACAGTTTGTTGTGGTGAAAACTGACTGGTTCTTACATCCCCAATCTTCTACTCCTCATAAATAGGGCATTAAAAAAATGTGACTAATTTTTATTTCTTTCAATTCACACTTATAAAAGCACCAATTGGAAATTGYTGTAAGATTTATGAGGTTCTGATTATGATTTCTGTRAAGTGTAACTGGCTTCAGTAGAGGTGCCTRSATGTTTGGAATKATATGGAAAMAAGTGGTRTAATGACTGCAGGTAGGAATCTGASTTGSACACCCTCMAAAACCTAGCAAGGGATCARCTGCATCATTAAGTACCTAAATGTCTTTGATGGTCTTGCCCTTGTTACTCCAGAATTTATCTTATGAAAGAAATAGTTGTAGTGAAATGACTCAAGTAAAAAGTATGTATAATAAATACAATAATTTAATACATACAGTCAGATTGTAGAGATGTATGATCCCTCTATTACTTTAAGGATAAAAACGTTATCCTTAAGTTTCCAAAATTRCCTAAAGACTCATGAGCTCTTCTGTTAGATGACCTTTATTAGTACATTTTGTGAGTACATAACTAATTTTAGAAAATATTACACTGTGACAAATCTAGTTTTCATATGATGGTAAGTTAATGAGTTTCTCTTTTAAATTGCTAGATTAACACCAACATTGCACAAAATATGACAATGGCATGATAAAAGCATTAATTTAGTCTTAATTATTTAAAATATATTTCTCAGAAGTAAGAGTGGCTGTAAAAGTGAATATCATAGGAG
>NW_026623478.1:396733-404124 GCF_030028575.1 Malurus melanocephalus
TTTGAAGTACAGATCATGTAGCTCAGCCCTATCACGCCCCATAAATCATAAATACTTCCTTTCCTATTGCATCCTTCAGTGCTTGCAGTTCAAGTCTCTCAGTTTTTCACAGTGGTGTCTCACTGGATGCAAATGTGTGAGACAAGGCACCATTTGTGTCTTTGGTTTCCTTGCTAGGTCATAGTAAGGAAGGAGGMTCTCTCTAGCATAGCCCTGTTGATGTTAATAGATTTGTTAAAAGATCTGGCCAGGCTGCCTTTGATTCAAATTATGTTGGGAAAGAAATAGGTAAAAATTCAGTAAAATAAAGGTGCATTTGTTTTCTTTTTTTTTTATTTTTTTTAATTTTTTTTTTTTTGCCACATTATTAATATGCTTTTCTTTTTCTCCTTGTATGAACTAGCTGCAAAGTGCACTGTATGTCCAGCATTCACATTTCTGCTCACCAAGTGGGGTTCTTTTTGTGTTTGAARGTGTTTTTGCTTTCACAGTAGAGAGCTCTTGACAGAGTTGAAAAATTAACTAAACTGCAACTCCTTTGCCAATTAAATTTCAAGAGATTGTGTGGTACTGCTTTATAATACATTTCAACATAATGCAGTTGCAACAGAATAAAGTTTATTCTCCAATTTCAGCTGTCCCAATCACCACCTTTTCGAAATGGAGGTTCTGTTCACGCTTGACCTGTTGATAAGTTTGCAGCACTACTGAACTCTTCTTGGCTTCAGGTTGTTCTGGAGAAAATAATGAGATGTTTGAGTTGCATTATGAAGAAAAAAACCCCACAGCCCACAGGTCCTGAACTCTGAAAAGAAATTCCTTTACTGATTCAGAGGGAAAAGTACCCCCTCTGCTACCCTCCAACCTGACCATTGTGGTTTGGGAGGAGAAGTGCATTTTAACAGGCTTGCCTGGATTCTGCTGTTGAATTATCTGAAAATTATARAATAGTTTATTTTATAGGAAAAAAAAAATCCCCATTACAAGATCCAATATTTTACTCAATATTAAGCACTGAAATGTTTGTAYTGTTACGCAGATTGTGAAAAATCTTATTCTGCAAAGGGAAACATTGCATCCTTTGTAGCTTAAGCTGTGTGTTTTCCTGTTTCTTAAACTTTAAATTAAAGAGTTTGGGTTGTTTCATTTAGGTAAAGTCGACATGCATATTCGGATTAAGAGAGGGTTTTAAATTAGAAATTAGAAAAAATAACTAGAGGAACAAAGCTTTGCTCTTTGGAAAAGTACAGAATCAAATCCTAAACAAATAAGTACAATTTTTTAGGGCACATCAAGAAGTTTCCTTGAATAATMAATGACTATGATGATGTAGAATATCTTAAATGCTCGCTACATTGTATTATGTTTTCTGCATTTATTATTGTGATGTATWTGTTCATCTTAGAGGTGGAGTGTTGCTTGAAATAATCTTTTCCAAGTCACAGACTACAGAACTGATGTRTCTGTTCTGTTCCCTGCCATATGGAAATGCTTGCAGCAATGCATTATACCAGAATGCTTTTTCTCTACTGCTTTCAGTACTACTTGCTCTGTGATTTCTTGAAGTTTTCATTAATTAGGGAAGCATAATGCAAATTATTGAATTTCAGACTTAAGACCAAAGTAAATGAATGTACCTTTAAAAAGAAAAAAGGTGCTATTATTAGAACGCTTCTAACTTAATTTATTTTAATTATTTGCATAGCTGTAATTATTCTATAGTGCACTTCATTTCTGCATTAAAATTAAGTAGAATAAAATTATCACTTTTTAATAACATCAAATTAAATGTCATTAATGAGAATTTAATCACCATGTTTCATATTASATATAATTAGCTAATGATCTATAAATCTGCATGAAACACACCTTAACAATATAACACTTTTTCATAATAAAATAATTAATCTAAGCCCAAGAAGTAGTTGAGGATGTCATATGTGCCATATTTCATTGTCCATGAGAGAAGACAATAGAAGTTCTGATAAAATATACAGTATTAAATTTGAATTGACCTGCCTAAAGTCCTCTCTACCATTATTTCTGCTTTTATTTGGTACTTTAAATTATATTAATTGTCTTGTATTTCTTAGCATTTTTGTTTTTACAATTGGTGGCAGGTAAGGAAATAACTTATATTGTGGGTTACTCCATTAAACTGTTGCACAGATTATGCTGGAGGTGTTTGCCTTGGTTTTCTCWGTTTGTTCTTTATATTAAGAATTTTCACCAGCAAATTTATTTTATTAAAATTAAAATTTTCTAAGAGACAAGACTRTGATTTCTTGGATGAATTTTCTCAGATTCTCTGGATTCAACTTCTGCACAAAATCAGTGAGAAGATGAAATTCTATTCAATTCATTCCATAAGTGCTACCATAGTATTTCAACTTTGATTATGATGAGCTAAACGACCCTGAAAGTCTGCTGAAGTCCTGTCATCTTACTCTTGGTTTTTCCAATCTTACTCTTGGTTTTTCCAGTCATCAAAGAAAACAACGCCATGCAAACCCTAAAAAACAAAATCCCCATACTTTTTTACTATTTCCTTTTGAAAAAAACAAATATTTATTAAAAAAAAAAAATGTTGAAATGTATTTTTTAACTTGCCCCCTCATGGGGGGCACTAAATTCAGTTTACTGAATTTTGTGATTGCTGTAACTCAGATGTTTAAAAACTGTCTGGACAGCTCATCTTTACCTTCTTTTATTCATTGATTTATCTGTCTTTGGAGGTTGGAATTGAATCTTTCCTTTGCACATATTTGACTATGTTTTAAAGTTATGTAYTGCATTACTTAATAAAGATTTAGAGAAGAAAAATTCATTCATTGATCCAGACATGTCAGACAGTTTTTAAAATGTGTATTATTATATTACTCATGTCAAGCCTTGATTAGAAAGTAATCAAAATCATCAACTTTGGTCTTAAGGGAAGAGCGCAATGATTTTCTGGTAGTATAAATTCAGATAAAATCTCTGTCACATTTCAAATAATTCAAAATTATTTCTCAAAAAAATATTAAAATTGCTTCTAAATACTGACTGGTACAGCATGAAATTACAGAATAAGCAGGAAAAAAAAATCAAATTACGTTATTACTTTTTCTCTCAGAATAAAGTGTTGTGTGTTTCTTTACTGTTGCATTAAGAGCAAATTATTTTTAAATTCATATAATAGTTTCTCTTATCATAAATATTTTCTCATTATCTCTCACATCATCAAAATTGCAGCTSTATAAAACTTTTCCAAAGTTTCACTGCTTCACGGTCTTACCAAGGGATTGAAGCCCATCCCTCAGTCCCTCACTGTGCCTTGTTGTTGGCACTCTTGGTTTTTAACTTTTAGTTGAGAATCTTCACTCAGTGAGGTCAGGGAACATTTTGTCCTCAAAACATGGTTGTAATCAGCAATCAGTTGGGACTGTGATGATAATCATTCACTTTCATCATGGATTTGCAACAAGAGGTCAGACTTTTTTTTCTCCTCGAGGCATTTGAAAAGTGCAATTGTGTGCATTGATTAGGGTCAAACTGGCTTATGTTCTATAAAATGTTTGAAAAAAATCTGTGAAAGGAAGCATTTCTCTGATCTGGAATACATATTGCACCTTCTAAAAATTAAAATGGAGGGGAAATACAGACACCATCATATATTAGAAATTATATTAATGAGGAACACTAATTTTGTATAGTTTTTTTTTATAAGATTTTCAGAAAAATATAACTAGAAATAATTTAAAAGTTTAACTGAAAGAAAAGAAGGCATCCATTCCTAATTATAAATGTGTGGAAAACCAGCATAAGATATGGGCAAACTGCACAACTTTGATCATTCCATTTCACAGTTTATTTGCATGGATGTACTTTTGCCCTTTCTATGCCTTTCTGGGGCCTGAATATCTGATTGATCATGGGATATGGAGAATGGGAGTGGTGCTGGATTTATTTTCACCCCTATTTTCTGCAGTTTAATTTTTCACATATTTCAGAGATGTCTGTTTTTTGTTGATTTATATTCTGTGCAATTAATGCTGCTGTGCAAGTGCTCCAGCAGCATGACTGGGCACAGGATTTCACTTCCTCACTAAATAATTTTGAGAAAATTCTAGAAAATTAGAAGATAACCAAATGTTTAAAACCCAATTAACTATTACTATTAATGTTTAACTAGTTTAAATAGGTGTTCTGGTTGCAGATACAACATCCCATCTGCTCATCAGATAAGGCATATCTCTTGACATGGTTGTAAGGAGGATATAATTTCCATCTCTAGCAACTGGTAGCTGCTGGTAAACACCCTCCTTTATGAAATTGGAATGTTTCAAGTTCTCTTGGCTTGATTCTAGTCCTTTCAGCAAAATAGTCTTCAATTCTGCCTAAACCAAGACTTTCCAAAAACTATATACCTCTTCGTTCTTCTCATTTCCCTSTTCTGGAAGTTTTAACAGAGTTTAGTGAGAATGAGAAATCACAGGCAGGAAGTCRTAGGAAAATAATTGCACTGTCTAGCCAAAAGAGTCTCTCAAAGAGGCAGTGTACTAGAGTCAGGGGGAGAAGTTGACTTGTCTTTTTAGTGTTCACAGTTTGTGAATATTTAGAYTGGGTTTTATTCATCATCCTTCTGAGGGTCACAGCCCATCAAGTTCATTAATAGCCAAGTGTCATTAATATTTACTTGAGTTTATCAGAAATTAGTTTAAGAGTGTATACAAGCTATAGGTTAATGTAGAAGTCTAATTTTAAAAAAAATAAATCTCACATTGTTTTATGTGCAAACCATAGAGTTTAGATATTTTGTTTTCAATTCCATTAAGTCCTGCAATGCATTTATTACCTGGCAGGTTGTCAATCTTTTCTCACTTCAAACTGTAGTCTCAGACTTCTGCCTTTTTCCCTTGCCATGTTTGTTAAACATATTTGTTTATTGCAAGTTACCAATTTTGAATCCTGCAGTGTTCATTAGTAGTTAGGAATCTATTTGGAATAAAAGCTGTCATTTTAGCATTCTTATACGAGTTAGTCTCTAGGAAGCAGTTTGTGATGTTGGAAATTAAGTACTGATGCAGCATGCATTTTAAGTAATCAGTTCCATTCAAAACTCTATCTGTGGGATGTTTCTGACTCATAAAATGCTGATGGCTGACTTTCATTCAAAGTTTCAGCTTAAGTACTGTTTGYCTTTTTTGTAACCTCACCTTATGTTTAACAGTGTTTAAAAAAATAGGAAACTTTGAGTTGGAGAATAAAAACTCCATTCATCCCTGAGAATCATGTGTGCAATGTAGTTTTCAGATTGTCTGTTAACTGGGTGGCAGCTTTATAATAAAAGATTCAGGCCAGAAGTAAAAAAAGATGTTCAACACTTTCCCTGTGTCAGTTAGGAGAGGTTACTGTGAATGAAGGAGCARTGTTGTATAACCTCAAATGCTGCATGCCAGTAACGTGGATTCTTTGGCTTAATGTAGATTGAATTCTGCTTTCAAAAAACMAGTACTTTTCTTCCAAAACAATATTTTTCTGAAGTATGAAATGTTAACTCCTGTATTTTTCAGTATTCAAGTGAATTTCATAAATGTTTAACTTGTTTCTATTTTTCTGAAGCGCTTTWAGTCAATAACATAGTACCTTTCAGTAAAAATCAATCTTATATTTTGTTGTGTGTCTGTTAAATTGATGAAAGGGTTGAGAGCACAGTGTCCTGGGCATTCTTTACTGCTACCCCTRCTTATTTTCTTCGATGTTCCATCATAACTGATATTACAGGCAATAACACTCAAAGCAAAGAGATTGTATTTTTGTTCCTTTGTGTTGCAAGTATCTGAAATTCTGCAATTCCAAAGAAATATTTGTCTGCAACCTGAGAGGAGGCTTGCTATTCTCCTTCCTAGTAATATTGCTGAGTGGTTCATARTCACTTAAACCTTAACACCTCTTTAGCATAAGAGAAATGGACAATGTAGGGATTAGAATGAAAGCAACATTCCAGTTCTGCATAATAGTGGCATTTCCTGGATCACCAAGTAAACTGGAAATACCTACTCCTATCTCATGAATTTTATAAACACATTTCGTAAATAAACCATCCTKTTAGTGTGACAAAGAATTGTGACATAATTTTATCTCAGTAATCTGTACTTGCTATGTATGTTTGCAAATTCCCAGTGTATTTTCTTTAACTGACACCCCTACACTGTTTAACCCAGTTACCTTAAACTTGTTGGTTTTTTGTTTTTTTTTTTTTTTTTTTTTTTTTTCTTTTTTCCCCCTTGGTATTAATATCACTATACAACATCTATGTAGAGCCTTACACTATATACCACCTGTGACCATTTCTAAAACACAATGTGTTTGGGAAAAAAAAAAAACAAAACTTCTCAACATAACTTTTGCTGCTCTGTGTGCACAGATTATCCAYGGCACATGAATGTATTTTTATTTTTGGGGAAGTTTTTTTCAGGATTCATATCCTTGATGTAGTTTACTTTTCAATTAGTTGAGGACGAATTGGAAACAAAAGCAGAAGGAATCCCTTGAAGGAAAAGCAAATTAACAAGTTAGGGATGAGGTCAAAGAGAAAGTAAACATAAAACCATGGGCACTTGAGAAACATTCTGGAGAAACAAATATGAGCATGCATGGCTGCTCCCATGTATTATATAGGCAAAAAAAAAACAATGAAAATAAATCAACCTTGAGCCAACAAGGTTAAAATTAAGTGGAAGTAAGGAGAAAAACATATGTTGTACTTTTCTTAGGTTTTATTTTTCTTAAGTTATTAGTGTATTTGTTCATCATTAGGCAAATATAAGTATGTTTAAAAAAAAAAGCTGCATAAAGAAACTTACCTTTAAGCCTTAGTTCCCATTTTAACAAAACCTTATTTATATAAGGTTTATATACCGTATAAGTGTACTCATTGCCCCAAATTGCAGTGGATGTTAAAATGCCATTAAAAAGCACTGTTTTCTTACCTCTAGTCAGTGCATAATGTGTTTAAACTTTGAATGATGTTTAATCAACATAAAGTTGTTCATGAATTATGAACTTCTGGAAATTTAATTTTAAGAAGGAACCTAGAGTATGGGTCATTTAAAGGAAAAAAAAAAATCCAAACCCCTTAAAAATCCAGAAAGCCAACCAACCAACAAAAGGAAACAAAAAAAAAAAATCCACTGCCCAATGAGCAAGAGCAACCTTAAGTAAGAAATGAGGGATTAAAGTTAGGTATAAGAGCACTTTGATATTGCGCACACGTTAAACTGAAAAAAAAATTGGTTGATAGTTAGTTACTTTACAACCTCAAATCAGTTAAAATACCCAATATTTGAACCATCTCTCGTTTTGGGAAAAAACAAACAAAAAAACCCAACAAAACCAAAAAAGAAAAC
>NW_026623478.1:405379-417895 GCF_030028575.1 Malurus melanocephalus
ATTACTTATAATTTAGTTTATATGTGGGGAATTGCAAAGTAGACAAGTTTTACATGCTCAAGGCCAAAGAATGAGCTGGGGACCCAACTAAGTATAGCTAATAAATATTCACCAAAAACTTATTATTTTAGAATTTGTCTTCTCTGGAACATAGASTGATGTATTTTTACATTATATCAGTTGAAAGATCTTCTAATATTTGTCAGTAAAAGCCTGGTTTTAAAAAAAAAGTCTGCATGAAAATAGAAAATAATACATTTTTGCTTCCCAAGGTGTGAGTTTCCATAATGACATTATGATAAAACATACACTTTTAAAGAAGTTTTTTTTTGTTAGCTGTGCATAATTTTGGGTAAAGTATTCAAATACTGTGGTTATGAGCATCTCAGGAGACGCTGCAAAGAAAACAATTTCACTGTAGGAAATTCACAGTAAATTCAGAAAGCTCAAATACTTGAAATACTGGAATGATTGTAGACAGAGTAGACAAATTCCTGTAATTACGGAATTATTCTGAAGAGTAAGATCAAGGACTAGATTTACCAGGAATGCAAACCTTAGGATAAATCCCTAGCAATATTTTGTTACCTGGTGTTTAATTGTGAAGTGAGTTCCTCTTTCTTGCTGCTGATGGCTGGCTACTGGGCAAATTATAAAGAAGGAGCAACATAAGAAAGGAAGTGTTTTACACAGTTAAATGAGCTGCACTGTTGGCGTTACAGAATTAGTGGATCTATGTCTGATTAAATATGTACATTCTGCTACATTAAAAAAAAAAAAAAACAACCGAATCCTGAGGGATTAAAATATTGATACTTAATAAATGCATCAAAGTGCCAGCACAGAATATACAAAAACATATTTTATGTTAAAATTTGTGACAAACAAAAGGTCAGTTGGCATACTTTTTTGTGCCAGATTTATTGCTCACATGCTGTGCTTCTTACAAAATAAATAGAATGTTCCTATCTTTGAGTCCAATTCTGCTTGCAAATCCTTTAAAARTACTTTATTTCAATGGGCCTTGCAGATCTCAGTATAGGAATTCTGACATTTCATCTACTTACACTAAAGTTAGCATTCCTCATTGTCCCTACACAAAAAGAAAATTAAAAAGGGAAAGATCCATAATACCTGTAAAGTTAACAAACTACCAAGCTCAAGCTCTCCCTTCTTTCATTCAGATATTTAGACATTAATAATTGGAAAGCTGGTACTGAAAATTWGGGACAGCCATGGACTACCCACTGATATGCATTTGGTCTGTGAAGTAGAAGGACAGAATCACTGATAAATTGTTCCTTTATTAATCAGAGTTCCTAATTTTTATTTCTCTCATCCTGTTCCCTTTTTAGATTAGGTGGAAACTCATGCAACCCTYTATAGTTGTGTAAAAAAGCATATACAAATCGAAAGTTATGTATAAATCATTAAACTGTAAAAATTTTAAGGGAAAATCTGCCAATTTATTTAGCATTTATTTAAACCTCACTAAGTGATTCTGCTATGTTAAGAATTAAGCAAGGAATTCAAGCAGGAATTCAAAACTTCCATTTTACCAAACAACTTGTTCTATATCAATGTGTTTCTTCATATGCTCGGATTTCTTGGTCCAAGGTGGAATTTTGTAACCTAAGTGTAAAACAGGATGTGGAGTGAGACTAAGGAATTGACTGAGAATCAGAGACACTAATTATATCAATATATCAATATTATATTAATATATCAACATTCCATAATCCTCCCCTGTGCTGATTGAGAGATAGACTTGGGAGATGCTTCACTGGTCCTTTTCTTCCCCCCTTCTGCTTTGGTTGGGATATAAATGTATTTCAAACCCTCACGACTTTCATATCATCGAGTGATATTCCACTAACCAGTAATAAGCAAAATATGAGGGTTTTTTTGGAGAAGTTACCAACTTGGGGGACATCCTTATTCTTTCAACTTTCACAAAATACTGTGAGAACATCTACACAGAGCTGTCTTTATGCCATGTTTTGAAATACTCACCTGAAGGTTGTTTATATTGTCAGAGGAATTCTTAAGCCTAAACAGCCAACACAGGGAGAAGGTTTCTCATGTTTTCTGTCATTTTCAAAATAAATTGTAAGTATAAAATGATAGAAAGTTATATTAGCTTAATCTCAAGCAAATGGATTTTCTCTTTTCCTCAATGTAGTTGGTGAATATAGTAATTGCAACTTGAACAAGTAATAATTAGCAATTCATTSAAAAGACTGGGAAGAAAATCTCTTTCCTGAATAGCAAGATTTTTGAGGCATGAAAGAAAAAGTGAATGMATGCTTGATTTTTTCTTTTTAATTACACTCTTTTCTTTCTATTAATATACTTCTATTGATACTGGTATAAACTGTGTGTCTTGACAATTCTTCAGATCCAGTCCTCCACATTTGCTGTATAATTCACCACCTATGAGGCTAATTGTGGGATTCACTATTTTAGCCCTTATTCTCATGTGAGGAGGGTAAATGTGAACACATATTGCTGCTTGGCCTTACTACGGCCAAGATTCAGAAAAAAAATCAAATTAATCACCTCCACAGGTAAAATCTAATTAAAATTATTTTAAACACTCAAGATATGAAGCAAACACACAATCATTTAATTTCAATTTTTTTTCTTGTAAGAAGCAGTATTGTGGTTATTTTCTGCTTACTAAATTATTTCAACATCTGAAGAGCTCAATATCTTTTCCATAGGTAAATCAGAAATTTCAGTATAAAGTTGAAGAGAAAATATAAGTAGATAAATCTGCACTGTTAGGGATTTTCAGAATTGTGTTTTTTTATTTTTTTTATTTTTTTTTATTTTATTTTTTTAGAACTGAGCTGCTTTTGGGGTATCACTTTGGGGAAGTTTAATTCCAGGAAAGACAAGCATGCAAAATTTGAGTTGTTTGGGGGTTTTATGTCTTTCCTGTAACCTTCTAATAGAAATACTGACATCATGATAAATGAGCAGTCCAGAATAACACATTGTGTGTATGTTTTATTGAAACACTAGTTTATAAATATTTAGTGATAAAATAAGAGAGGAGTTCCGGGGTGTTCAGCTTTTAAAATGTCTTTGGAAGGCTTATTCTAAAATTATTAAACTATAAAATGAAAATCAATCTTTCTCTAGTCTCCAAAAGATTCCATATTTTCTTCAACTGYATCAAAGTCCTTTCCAATGATTTTCTGAGACAGATTATGAACTGTGGTTACATTTGAGATTRCATATTTTCTGTTTTGATTCAGGTGGTATTTCTGACTCAGCTGTAGAGCCCCATTCCCTAGGGATGCTTCTCTTCCCAGTGGKACTTGTCATAGTTATAAAGGTTATTAATTTATAACATAAAAGAGGATTTGTCTTTTCTGCAGCCCTGGCCACTGTAGGACCACCAACACTGTCAGTTAAGGGACCACATTGTAAAATATGCAAATATTTTTTATGATGCTTCTCATCCACTCTCATTTACGATGTTCTTATTTTTCAGTTAATCCCAGTCCACACTTCTTTTTCCATGGGTGGTTGTTCTTCATTTCACTGTTTCAGAAAAAAGGGCAATTTCATTTGTGTTGTTACCTTGAAGGTATGATCCATTCCCTGGAGTATTCAGGTTTTGTGGAGACTGCTCTTCTGCTTTACATCTCAATTTTCCTCACACATTTTATCCTCTTTATCCTTTTAGGTCGCTTTCTTTGCATTTTTTTTTCTAACTCTTCTATAGTTTTTTATAAACTGTTCAACCTAAGCATCACAAAGTAAGACTTAAACTTCATAAAATTCAACAAAAAGGCTCCAAACACCAAATCCTTACAGTCAAGCTTAAGGATACTCAACCACCTTGGGAATGCCAGTCCTCAGTACAGATTGATGAGCATCCATGGCATTTTCAATCCCCAACTTTTAGGTGAATTTAATCAAAATGCAACGAAAAACCTCTGATGCAAAGTGCAATGCTTTTTAAAGTGCCTGTACTACTCTGAGACAGTATTTTAACTAAAAATTTATATAGGAAGGACAGAACAGTGCTGACATCGATGCTGTCAGGTGAAACCTGTGCAGTACCTTCCTGAGGAGAAGTTTTCTTCCTTACCACTGGATTTGTGTGTAAAATACTGTACTAAGATAAGCAGAACACACTTAGACACTTCTGAGTTTTTCCCCCTCTAATTTAAATGTAGATGGGTTAAATCATATGCCAGTAAAAGCAGAATAAAGTAAAAACACCAGTATTTTCAAAGTATGTAAATATTGSCTAAATATTTATCTTGCATCAATATGTTTGGTTAGTGTTTCAGTGAAATATATTTACAGCCAAGTAATGATATATTTACTTAATAGTTATTTGGGGATTTTTGTATCTTTTTGTGCTGCCTTAGGATTTAATGGAAATATGAGAACTTTTGAGAACCATACAAATGTGTGTCACTGGATATAAACAAATTCCACAAAATGTTGCTGTTTCTCCTGAACTTCAGGCAATATTATGTACAAAGTACGTTGTTCTTTTGATAGTTATGTAAGTGACTGCAAGACTCATTTATAATTAYGACATATTTCCATGGGGTTTCTTAGATATTATGTAAGAAAATAGTTATTTTCAGAGGCAGAGCACTGACTGAYATAGGCTGGGCCTACTTTGCTGAATTCACTCGAGATTTTAATGTTCTTGTGWGATTAAAAAGTGACAGTTGAGTTTTTAAACTTATACTAATTTTTCTTTTAGTGACAAATTCTCTTAATATTTGTAACTGAATATATGTATAATTATATACATTTTGATTGTAATTATTCTGATCATAAGTGTTTAATAAAATAATGTGAAACATTTTCCATCTTTGAAAATTTTGCAGCTTTGTTTTCAGGTCCTAAATTGTACCAACTTTCCTGAAATGATGCTCAAATTCAGAAAGAAAAGTTTCTTGATTTATTCRTCTTAACAAAACAACAAAAGCCTGAGCCAGACAAGCAGTGGAGTAAAAATCAGCWTAGCTCATAGAATAGTTCAAGAATAAATTCACAAAATCCACCAGACTTCATCCAGTAGGCTGAAACACACACACACAGACTGACAGGGTGGAATACCTGCTTTTTGCTCATTGTATGCACTAATAGCTTATGAAGACAGTTATTTAAAAAAAAAAAATTCTGGATTGGTATTGAAGATTTGATATTTGACTCACAGAAAACACATACTGAAAATATATATTTTTAATGTGGTAGTTTTTGTCAGTATATCTGTTTTTATTACATGTTAATGTGTTTTGAATTTCATTTAAAAGTCACAATTGCTTTTCCTTTTTGACCAGTCTCAACAGATTCCACTGATAGTGGAAATAAATAAATAAAAGACCTGTAAACATTAAGGACCTGTAAACTGAGAAAATAGAGCAGCAATGTCAAATTATATGAAGGTCTCCAAGTGCCTTTCTTATTCTGACAGGTGGGAAAATAAGAAAAAAAGATGGCCTGAAATTGGAAATTTGGTCATTGGCATTCCAGCCAKGGATTTATAAATTATGGAATCACGA
This sequence comes from Malurus melanocephalus, assembly GCF_030028575.1. Classification (NCBI taxonomy): domain Eukaryota; kingdom Metazoa; phylum Chordata; class Aves; order Passeriformes; family Maluridae; genus Malurus; species Malurus melanocephalus. The sequence goes on from NW_026623478.1 coordinate 410,923, forward strand.
TGATATTAATATGTAACCACCTTTTCTTTTCTCTTAAGCCCAAAACAAAGTGGGAATAAGGAGTACAGACTTTTCTTCTACTTCATAATCTGAAATGTATTCAAAGGAGAATACAGTGCTGTATAATTGGAATTGTCAGTGGGATTTGCAGAATATTAATTACTGCTTTTTAAATTGTTAACCATTAGTGAGTCATAGGACGTGTCTACTTGAAATTATTCAACCTGAAAATATTAAATTAAAAAATATAGACTATTAAATTAATAGCAGGGATAGAGAGAAACCTAATTCCTTCTCTATGGCAACTTAGAATTTACTGACAATAATGGAAATATCTGGAAATTTCTAAGTTTTTCGTGAGCATGTAGGCAAAGCAAAATGCCTATGGCAGGATGATTATGGGATTTAGGTCAGGTTTGGTGACTAATATTAATGCTGTGAGGATGAACAGTCTGCTAGACTTGAGGAGAATCTGCTTTATGTTTTGTAATGTTTAGTTTAGCAAAGGAAGTAAAATCCAYGGCATTTCTCTCACTCTGCTGAATAACCCAAATATATGAATAATAAAGAACAAAAAACTTTCAGGTCTGTGTACCCCCAAATCCTGAAATGGAGGGATTTAAGTGAAAACAAAGAAAGGAAACTTAACATTTTTGGCTTTATGTGCAGGTGTTGTGAAGCAAACCTGTTGAGACACTTCAGATGAGCATTTATTGATGCAGAGTGAAGCCACTGCTGTTCAGAGGGAGGCACAGCTTTGATGGGTGTGTGAGGAAAATGTGCACAGTAAACACCTGAGGAAAATTAAATTTGCTCTGTAATTAAACAGGACGTTCTTTCCTTGCTTTCTTCTCTGTCTGTGGCACAGGGATTAGTGCTTAAATGCTGATTCACCTCCAGGCAGTTTTCTCTCATTTTGGGCCAAACTGGTGAGCAGATTTCAAGACAAACAGCAGGGGAAAAGATGCAGATTTACCTTGTTTAAAAGTAATAATTCCTGCAGCTGTTTGTTGGAAAGGTCTGGAGTGTGTTACAGACACCTGAGCTCTGGCAGGGATTTTGTACAGGGTGCCACTCCTGCCTTTCCCAGGACTTCAGAGCTGACCAAGGGGTGAGTTTTGGACAGCTGGCACTGGTTCTCTGGAGTCCTGGATTGCTGCAGTGTGGCTTCTTAGGGGCAGAAAGAGGCTTTCCTTGGGGCATGCTAAGTGTGGATTCAGGCACCTGAACCAGAAGCAGGTGAAAGGAGGAAAGAAACTCTTCTGTGCTGCCATTAAGAGCCTCCTACCCTGAGTAAAGGTGCATTGTACAGCCAGYGTGTTCATATCCTCGCCCTCTGTGTGCACTGTACCAGTGACAATCTGCTGCATTGGGTATCAGCACTGTTAATAATGAAATGTTATTAATTGCAGTCATCCTGYTCTCTTGCCCTACTTTCCCTGGCCTGATTTCAGCAATTCTGTGTTGTTGCTGCATTGCCTCTCTGTTTTCAAAGCAAAACCCAGCCCATCTCTGTAGGGTTACCGTGGAGYTCCATGAACTCGTTTCCCACAGGAGGGAAAGGCTGTATGAGATTCCTGCCTTCTTTCCTCCCTCCTGCAGCCCCTGATCCATCCCTCTGAAGTGTGACTGGGAGGGGACATCTGTGGGTCCTGCGAGAGGGGACCATGGGGAGCACCCACCATGAGGGGAGCAGTGATCTTAGGAAATGGAAAATGTTTAAATGGGCTGAAAACTCGGGAATCAACCTCAGCCCTTTTCTTGGGAAAGGAGTTGGAACAAGGAGTTATGGGGGACATCCTTCAAATCCTACTGGAAGGGTGAGAGGGAAACTTGAGCAAGAGGAGGAAGAGCAGGGAAGCTGGTGTTTAGGGTGGATCTGAACTGGTCAGCGTGGATCTGAACTGGTCAGGGTGGAGCTGAACTGGTCAGGGTGGATCTGAACTGGTCAGGATGGTGTTCAGGGTGGATCTGAACTGGTCAGGGTGATGGTCAGGGTGGATCTGAACTGGTCAGGATGATGCTCAGGGTGCATCTGAACTGGTCAGGGTGGATCTGAACTGGTCAGGGTGGATCTGAACTGGTCAGGGTGATGGTCAGGGTGGATCTGAACTGGTCAGGGTGGTGTTTGGGGTTCTTTCTGTCCCAAACAGACAGTGGGATCAAAAGGATTGAGACTGATGTTGGTGGATGGGCATGGAGTGGTGCCTGGAAGGGGAGATGTGACCATGAACTCAATTATTGGACCTGGCTTTGGAAATCAGATGCAGGAGTGAGACATCTGTGCAAGTGAACATGGATCAAGGAGTCCAAGACAAAACCAGGGATGAGAAAATGGGAGAAAGTAGGAAATAGGATATCTAAAAAGTGATGTTTGGATGAAGCATGAAAAACAGTGCCTGAGTCTGAGACAAGGAGCGGAGACTTGAGTGAAAAGTCAGAGAGAATAGGTAGAAAAGTCTATTTATATTTGAAGACAAATCCACATTTCACCATTCCTCTGATGTTAGAGGATAGACATTTTTCAAGCAATGTCTCACTATGTAGTTTGGAGACAGTAAATTGCTGCTATTTTCCATTACTCTGTTTCATATATCTGTCAGTAATAATTTATATTTTCAGTCATGATTAATTTGACATATTTTGTCCAACTATTTTCTATTAAAATCATAGAAATTAAATGTATAAACTAAACTAAAATAACATGGTTTAATTATTACTATAGGTAATTATATAACCATAAATGCTGGTTTAATTAATATTAGAGAAAYACAAGAAGTCATTAGGAAGTTCACAGCTTCAGTTCTGCTACATTTGCATATTTARTATAAATATTTAACAAAAGCAAGAAATCTGTACAGATCTGCCCTATATGGTCAGTATGGTCTAATTTGAGCCATGCAGGAGCAAGAAAAAATATATCAGGAGGAGGCATTTTCTAAGTACATGACTTCAATGATTGTTGGAGTAGGATCATGTCAGTAAACAATTTCTAATATAAGAAGTTCTTCATTTAAAAAAAAAAATAAAAAAAAGAAAAAAGAGGAAATAGTTATAGGTCTATGAGTTCAGAAAGGTGATTGATACTGAAAAAGCAGTACAAAAAAAATAAAAAATAGAGATGCTTAAAGAAATCAAATATTGTCCTGCAGGGCTAGATTTTGTGTCTCTGCCAGAGTTCCTGTGTGAACTTCTCAGAACCATCATTTTCCTGTGTAATAATGAATAAGTTTTTATTTTCAAGTTTTGAACTTCACCTCTTGAAGTCTGATTAATAAGTAGTGGGAACATATCACTGAAAATATCAAGTGCTTGTTGTAAATTTAGACACCTGAAATTAGAAGACACTTTTAATTTTCTTTCTGTGGTTCTATTTCTCTTCTGTAGAATGGGATAGTAATGAACTCTTGTCTCATAATGGTGCAGAAATTAATTTATTGATAGCTATGTAGAGTCAAAAAAAATTGATGAGATTTTTCAATTTTGTTTCCAGAAAATACTTTGAAGGGTCTAACAATGAAGAGGAAAGAGGCTATTGAGTAATTTGTCATTACACAAGTGCCACCCATTATATGATTGAATGCAGCAGGGATTCTAGGGGACAAAAATATACATTATAATTTCAATAAAACATGCATGTGCAAAGGGGTTARAATATTCAGAAGTCAGTTAGTTTAGCAATATTCTTAAGAGTTTTTTTAGAAKAGTGGATTGGTGTCTAATAAGTGTATCTTTACTCATAGTTTGTGTTCAATGGAGAAAAAAATAATTTCTCCTTTATGCAGGCACAACTAAAGACCCAACTAAGCAGATACACSTATGACAGAGGGAACTGGTAATATCTCACCTGGGTCTATTGACATCCATGGGAAACCTGAAGCAAGTTAGTAGTAAAAGGATTTCACCCCTAGAGATTTTTATTTATTTTTCTTCACTGATTTTTGACACAGGAATTAAATGTTTTATGTTTTAAATAAATAAAGACTACATCTTGCATGCTTGCATTGCATCAGATAATTTTTTTTTTTTTTATGTTTTAGGTTTCTCCATTGTTAATAATTTCTAATTCCAGTAAAAAAAAAATGGCTATCCTTATATATATTTCTCTATCTTTAAAATGCAGATAGAGTGTTATTTTTTCTCCTTGATAACCTACACTGTAGGATGTGCAGGCACTTAAACATCACTGGAACATACTATGAGTATTTGAACTATTTTAAAAAAAAAAAAAAATAAATTCAACCCTGATCCTGGAAATTCTAGTGTATAAGTTTTTCTTTTWAAATCAAAAGCCATTTGAATTTTAATTCCAGATAGATCTGCTTTAGCTACATGCTTCTTATCTCCCACCTTGCAAYTGGCCTCACCTGATATGACTTCTGGCCAGATTTGGGAGCTGRTTTACCCCCTCTAAATTCCATGTTTCCCCTTACTTTTCCATTCCACACCAACTATGTTTGAATATTTTCATTAAATGAATTATTTTTGCCTAATGAAAGTTAATACACTAATTGGCTTGCCTATTTTAATTACGCAGCTGGGAAATTTGTAAGGGAAYAGCATTAAGCCCAACGTGGAAATGCAAAGATGGAGATCACGGTATCAAATGTCATCAAACAACAGGTGCTTTCATTTTGCTCCTGATATGTATGAAGGAAAAAAAACAATCCATCAGTGAAGCACACAATAATCCAAAATATGAGATTGTTGCTCTGTTGGTCAGCAGAACACTTGAATACAGCAAAGAAGTTGTGTGCTTGAAATAACTGCACAAATCCTTTTCCTAATCTGAGCCTAGCTGTCTACTGCCCAAAATGTTTCTCATCCCAGTCTGACAAACCTTTTAGAGGAGGCTGTTTATTGTATAGAATAGTCAAGCTGAATTTACCTTCTTGCTACAGGAAAGTCAACATTTTTCTTTASAGTTCAGATAACATCTGCAAAACTTTGCAGACTGCAAAAGACTGCAAAACTTTATTACTGACTGATCTAGCTACTAACTGATTAAGAAACACTTCACTTAATATTGAAGGTTTATCTTTTTCTTTACATGTTTCAAAGATGTTTCAAAGTGACATTTCAGTATTTATTCTTTTTTTTAAAAGTACATACAGTGCTATTGTTTTTTTTCCAGCAAAATGCTTTGAATTTACTGAAATAGGGCAAACCACTTACCTATGTAATCACATTAATTTGTAGGGAGATATTTTTCTCTCGCTCATAACACTTGAAATTGAGCAGAGCATGTCAGAAACAGTACTGATTTTGGAAATTGTATGTGTTCAACACTTCATTGTTCTGGTTAATTATTCAAGAGAGAGAAGAGTGAAAAGRAGTGGAACTAAAAGAATGCCAATTTCTTCACTGCCTTGACTTCAAAATAGTACAGTAATCTAACAACACAAAATTCTATTTGCAAAACATGGAATTGGTCTGAATCTTCTTTTTTTTTTTGTCCTTACCTCATCCATTCATTTCCTTTCACTTGGAAACCAAAGACCTGAAATAAACTCTTCCTTCCATTTGCACAGTCTGACAGCTTTCAACAATGAGATGACAGCTCTGCTGGATGAGGGGAGACGAGTAAATTTTATTTATCTTGACTTTAGCAAGACCTTTGAGGCTGCCTCTCAGCATCATCATGGACAGGCTGATGAAGAATGGCTTAAATGAGTGGACAGTGAGGTGGACTGAGAACTGTCTGAACATCTGTGCCCAGTGGTTTGTGAAGAATGGTGTGATTTTCGACAAAAGGAAGCGCCAAGTCATTCCTGGGGGGAGGAACAACCCTACCCAGGGATGGCTGGAAGGCAGCTCTGCAAAAAAATTGATGGGAAGGAATTCAGAGGGAGCCAGGCTCTCCTCCGTGGTGCCCTGAGACGGGGCAGATGCCATGGGCACAAAACAAAACTCATGAGATTTCTTGTGAACACAAAAGGTGCTTTCATATGGGAGGATAAACAGYGGGCCAGGTTTCCCAGAGAGGCTGTGGGCTCTCCATCACTGGAGATATTTAAAACCCAGCCCTGGACACTGCTCTGGGCAGGGCTTGGGCTGAGCTATCCCTGGGGCTGCCTCATTGTCCCTGTGAGTCCATGACATGGATTGCAGATAAAGCTTGTGTCTTTATTTCTATGAAAGACTGATCAGAGCTGAGGCACTGCCTTGTCTTTCYTAAAAAATGCCTTTCTCTTCTTGCCCACAATGCTTAATTTTCCATACTTTAGGAAGGTTACACCCGTGTGCCTTTTGTTCTCTTGATTTTCATGTTATGTCCTTGTTTGTCAGAGAAAAAGGTGGTCACAGATTTTCAAATGAGCACAGGAGGCCCAAATAAATTGTTGTTTTTGGAGACCACGTGTTGCCTCACAACTGGTTAGTTCATCTTTCTCTTGTGCCCTACCTGGTGAAGACTGTGGATTTTGTTTTTATTTGCTTTTAAGCTTGTGTATGCACCATGCAAGTGAAACTTTTTTTTTGAAAAGTCAACTAAGGCATGCTGTGAATTTGCTTTACTTTTATTATCATATCAGAAACTCCAGGCACAGAAAAAAAAAAAAAATACTGGAGGGAGAAAAAGCCAATTTCTCTGCGCATTCAGTCATGTGTTGGGACAGAAACTGAGTGTGCAGACAAATATGTGCATCACTTCTTCATTGTTTAGCAGTTTTCCTGAGAGATTTTCTGAGAGTGTTTTGTATTTAAAGAAGAATCAATCAAAAGGTTTTCAGACCAGCTACTAAATAGTTAATAAAATATATTCATTATGTCTTATTTCTAGAAAAAACAAATTCAAGGAAAATTTTGCCCTATTAGCTGTCATGAATAAGTTGAAGAGCAATCATTATTCTAACCTGCATTTAAAAACTAATGTTTCATCTCACTTTGTAATCTTAAAAGGATATGAGAATTTTCTAGCTTTAGACTTTTTGAAAGCACTGTTTGGTGAGAATATTGATTTTTTTTTTTTTTT
>NW_026623478.1:419063-421987 GCF_030028575.1 Malurus melanocephalus
CATTGACTAACACCACTTTCTGTAATTCAGTATAAAAATGCTTTCTCTTCATGAAATATCTTCTTCAAGCAATGAGGTTGTCTTATCCGTGGCACTTCACTAAAAAAAAAAAACCAAAACCTGGATGTGCTGTAATTGTTCTGCATGACAAATTRGGGGTGTTTCACAAATGTTTTGTGAATAATTGTCTTTCTCATGTGGGCATTACCTTCTTTTTTCGTGTTTGTCAGAGTTCCATACTCTCCAGACAGGTTCTTTTATATACTCCACTTGTGGAAGGATATTGATTTTCCTGTATAAAGACCGTTGATGTTACATGGGATTTCTGATTTCATGGGACAGTACAAAATATACTGTGTAACACAATATAAATGTAAGTTACACCTGGTGAAATTCAGCAGTGTATACAGCCAGTCACAAATCTATAATAATAATAATACAACAGTCTTCCATTGTGGGGGTTTATTGGTCAGTCATAATGTGTTTAGAAAAGGGTCCTGGTTATGAAGACAACAAGGGTGTCACATAACATTTTGCAGTGGACTTAAATTTCATTTCAGGAACACATTTTTTGGTTTAAAAAGTCCAAAACCAACCACCCTCACTAAGTAAAGTTGGATTCTTCAGCTTATTTCTATAGTACTCTTATATTTACCAGATCATCAAGATGTTTAAGAGCTAAAGTAAGAGGACTTGATATAAAAAAAAAAAAAAAAAAAAAAAAAAAAAAAAAAAAAAAAAAAAAAACAAAAACAAAAAACCAAAAAAAAACCCAAAAAAACAAAAAACTGCTGTGTATGTTTGAAAATGAAGATGTAAATGTTATTGCTTTGCCACATAAGCTTTCAAAATCTTGGTGAACTTCCTTGGAATTTTCAGGAAAACCCAAATAATCCAGAAAAAAAGTAGAGCAGYTTCTACACCTGTAGATCCAGAGCAGTTCTTAGTGGCTGTTGCAGTGTAAGAGATGATTTCCCACATCTCCTCAGAACAAGCTTCTGCTGCCATGTATTATCCTTCCTCCTTTTCTTTCTCTGTGCACAAAGACATGCAMACCCATGCAAGAACATGTATAAAAATAGATGACCCAAAAATCTCTCTACTCTAATTTCTACTTCAGCTTGACTTATGTTGTAAGTACTTCAATTTGATGCCTGCATATGATTTCATTAGTAAAAAAAAAAAGAAATTTTAGTAGGTAAAAACACTTAGAAATATTTGTGAATATTTTTTTATTCTTTCCAAGTGATAGTGACTTGAAGGAAAGGTTAATTTCAAAGCATGAACGCTGCCTTTTTTGGACTGACAATAGATAATGCACTCTCCATGAAAATGTGCATTTATTATTTGTGAAACAAATACTCTGTTAACACAGTTTCTAGCTGCAAAGAATCACTGTCTGCATCTGTGAGTGCATGTGTGTGTGAGCTTTTCCCTCCTTAAGGTGTCTTGCTATTCTGAAATAGTGCAAATTCTCTTTTTGCTTTTTTGCCAAGAAGTTTGGTGGTATTGAGCTATATCAGAACATCAGTGGCTGCACCTTTTCTCATTAATATAATTGGAAGTAGGTTACATCCAATGCTCTCAAGACATGAAGTAGACATGCTAAAAAATGCACGTGCTATTTTCAGAACTTGTCTCCAGTGGTGACAATGTARAATATTTCTGATTTATGAGATTAAACATCTGGCTTAGTTCCACTCTGCCATCTTTTTTCCCCTTTCCTTTTTATTCATTTCTCCATTCAATGTGTTTGCCCAAGWGCAGAGTTGGACAGAGAAAAGACAAGAATTAAATAATCAACCTGCATTCCTACTATCTGCTTTCTCTTCCTAGTATTTTGCTCTAGGGTAAGTGGAACTTTTAAGGTACCTKAGATAACCAGACACCTCAAGACACAATATTTGCCAAGTGATGCCACAATCTAAAAATTCACCTTTGCCAACAAATCAGAGATCTATCTCAGGGATGTCCCAAGCTGAAGTTTCAGCTGTTGGAGTTTTTGAACCTGTGCCATGATGATTCCTCTGAAAATAAGAAGAGTTCTGCAATATGTTTGTGTCARTGATGATAAATGTAAAAGAAACGATGACCAGAAAATTTGTCATCCATGCAGAAACCTTATGAATTTTATTATCAGAGCAATARAAACACATCTTCTGTGGTGTAGCATCTTAAATCTCTCTTTATGTATCAGCCTGGTTAATATTTTTGAATAAAAATTAATTTTGATGCTTTGTTACCTGTTGGGAAGCAGAACAACCCATCACATTTGTGAATTATTCATGCTTGTAGTAGCAGAATTTTTAATGTTAGTTCCTCAAACTTTGTAGTCCTCAAGTAGTGCTGACAATTGCATGGGGTTTGAAACTAAAACATTTATTCCCCTTGTCAAAGGTGGTCTTCAAACCTCTGTCTGTAAATGAGGGATCTAATCCTGAGTCTCTGACCTCAGCATTACTATGTTCACTCACTAGACATCACAGCCCTGGATTATGAGAGCCACAGGCTCTACAGCTCTTCAATTTTTTTTATTTTTTTTTTTTTTTTTTTTTTTTTTATTAGAGTTCAGGGAAAATTTCAGCACCTTCCTTTTTTGGGGCTTTGCCATAATTTTGCTGCAAGGGAGAGTCTAAAAATCTTAATAGCTTGAAAGTGAAGTCCTGAAAGAAACAGGATCACAGGGCTGTGCATGGAAAAAAAAAGTGTAGAACCTGAGATGTTTCCATGCAGCACTTTTTGTCAACCTAATTGACTGAAAAAAAAAAAATATTATTAAATTGCTAGAGAGTCTGAAGGCTCATAGGTCAAGTGGACCTCAAGGTACAATTTCTGTGAAACAGTAACAGATGGAGGGTATCTGCCTTGAAAAGCTGCCAAAATGATAATGATAGTGATGGGCAGGCACCTACTGAGAACAAATA
>NW_026623478.1:422585-426682 GCF_030028575.1 Malurus melanocephalus
GGCAGTGGCTCAGGAAAGAATTTGCATAACAAAGATACAGCACTCAAAGGGAAATTCCTGTAAACAACATAGTAAAGTCAGAGTTTGGAATATGCTAATTATTTTCTACACTTCATCAGTCCTTTGAAAAACAAACACTTCATCCTAAATAAGACACCACYTTGGGGATATGAGTGACCCTTCTAAAAGTGAAAATGTGAAAATGCTGTGGATAAGCAGCAGTGACCACGGTGATGATAGTATCTATAACAGTTCTTTACCCTTTTATGTGTCAGTAAAACTACAGAAAATAAGTTTATATACTTCTACTCCAAGCAAAACTTTTTGTTTGCTAAAACTTCTGGAACTTTTCTGGATACTGCACATGATCTTTGCCATATAACTTCTCTCTGTCATTAGATTATAGTAATTAGATTAAAGTAAATATTAGATTAAGTAATCAGTAAAAGACTTTGTGTTATTTGGTTTGGTTTTTTAATTTGTTTGTTTTGTGTTGTTGTTTCTGTCCAGTTCTGTTGTGCTTATTAAAAGCAAATCCTTTGCTTAGACATACAAATATCCTAATTAATAAGAAAATAGTAAGGATTACATAGGGGGATGTCTTCTTGACTTGATTAATAACAAAGAAGATTAATTACAAGAGACTGAGGGAAGGGTGTAATCAACAATATTTTTTTTAAACTGTGTTTTACATTAATCTTTTTTCCTTGGCTTTTGCTTGTAGATAAAGTCCCCTAACAGAATTTTGATGCCAGTTACTTCTGTATTTTTCGACCCTCAGCCTATAGTTAGCACACCAAAACTGATGAAAATTGATGTTTAGCACTAAACATTAAATTAAATATTAGCACCATCTTTYCCCCCTTTACTTTTCTGTGTTAGTTGTACTGAAGGACACTGAATCACAAATTTGCTGCCCTTCTCTTAACTGTGCATATTCCATTTTTACACTTAACTTCTTTCCCATTTCTGTTTCCCACATCTTTTCAATTTGAGGGAAGACATTCTTTGGTCTCTGCAATTCAGTCTTTAAGTATTGTGGTTTGTGGTAATTTATTTTCTGTTTTTGCTTCTGCTGCAAGTCACTCTTATTCACTCCAGGATTTTTTGATCACTGAAATTCAGTCAGTGTATAAGGAATTTTTAGCTTTGTAGTTAAAAGTGTGTTCACTTATTAGCCTGATATTAAACAACTTGAAGTGCATGCAAATTCTGCTTATTTTATTGTATTTTTCATATCCTTTTGTGACAAGTAATCTTGTTCACCTTATTTGCCTTTTTTGCCCAGTACTATTTCTTTCTTGCAGTGTTCTGTAAGAAAAGGGGTAACAGGTTGGGTTGACAGGGCAGGAATTACAATTTTTTTCTTAATACATCACCAGTTTTGTTTGGGTTTTTTTTTCCCCTAAACTTGTGATAATAGGCCAGAGAAAATAGCAAAATCAGCATTCCTAAGTACTAAGGAATGCACAGGAATGTACTGAGGACATTGCTACTGAGCCAAAATCCACCTGACTATTAAATGTCTAAAAAATGAAACTGTCACTGTCACAGAGAACAGAGATAAAGAAGAATATTTGGGTTTGGAATGGGTAGTCACGCTTCACAGGAAAGATTTAAGATATATATATAGAGAGAGGATATTCTAAGTTCAGAAGCTGGAGAGAAGTCCTAGTATCTCTTCTATGAAAAAGTGAAAAGTCATCTGTAAGAAGGCATCCACTTGCATACATATTTAATGTTACCCTGCAGAGCCACGGAAACTCCTCTTCACTGGGCTGKGATTTTATGGGGAATACTTTAGTGGAACAAAATGCATATCTTTGTGATTTAATCTTCACAGATATGAATACTGAATTACTCTTCTGCACTTCATTATCACAATTCCAAGAAATCTTTTCTAGCCCTGCTGAATACATAAAAAAACCCCTAAAGCTGTCAATGAAAAGAGGTGATGACATTCTATGTTTTTCACATTTAACTATTTTACAAGAATCCATTAATTGTCTCTGTCAGTTGTTAAAACAAGTAAGCAAGATGCCCTCTGCACGTCTATCAGGATGACTGGCCTAATCAGGCTCAGCAAAATTCAATGAGTATTTTGCTAAGCTTAATTAAAATTCAGCCCTGCATTTGAGTAAGCCGCAGTGGTTTGGCAGACCTTCAAAGGGCTACACTGCAGCACAACAATGAAAGTGATAAAGGCACACAATAACAATAAATATAATGCAAATGTTCCCATTATTCACAAATCAGGTATGAGGTTACTCCTTTAACTATTTTCTGTTTTCTGAGGTGATAAAATTMAAATTTTTGGATTTTCCGTTTTCAGTCTCTGCAAATGTTATTCTTATCCACATACCGTTTTATGGTTCTAATTATTTGAAATAAGCTAATTCTAATAATTTAAGAACAATACTGTATGTAAATTATTGCCAATGCTGAGAGAATTGCACATGGTTTTGTTTGGTAAAAATTTCAACAGGACTTCTGCTTTGCAGTGGCAAAACTTCAGACCCTTTGGGGGTAACACCTCAGCTCCACCAGTTCCTCCTTCAGGTATATTTTTCATTTACCTTTCTTGACTGYTTGACCTCAGGTCTAGGTTTCTCTCAGCTTTATGTAAATTGCAGTTCTTTAACATTAGACATGAAATGGAGCCTTCCCTGCAGGTACTTCAGTTCTGATTTAGGAATTAGCATKGTACACTTTCATAAATACTTGTTTWCTTTTGTTACAAATATCTCTTAAATATCTCTGGAATGTTTATTTGTCATCCCTCATGAAAAAAAWGATTTTTGATATTTATTTTTTGATACCTTATTATTTCTTCAGAGTTAGAATTTCCCTTTGAAAAAAAATAAAATTTCAGGTCCCTTTGAATGGTGAGAGCTCAGCATCACAAATAATTTTCAGGATACTCCTATGTCATCTATGCCATGATGGTTCCCGTATCCTATTAGCTATTAGCTTTGTATCCTGGTGTGGACCACTAATATTTTAATATTTTGTTGGCATTCGTAGCAAACACTACATTGACAGTCAATCTTGGCTGAAGTTTCTTTTTTTCCTTCAGTCATTCCTTATCTTCTGCCATAAAGTAAACTAACAGTCATGGTAACAGATTTTGTAATGACAAACAAACCCATTTTTCAATAACTAGAGAAGCAAAAGAGGAGGAAAGAGAAAAAAACTGAGTAAATAATGATTACTATTGAACACTGTTTCTAAAATCAGATTTTTGTGATAGGAAATAAACATTAGGATGATTTAGAGTGAAAAATGGTTTAGAGATAAACAATGCGAGAAATACCACACAGTGAAAAACATTCCTAGCTAATGGCATATTGTTTACTTTGATGTTTAATATTTGCTAAAATTTATTATCTCTGTAGTGGCTTTTACAATCAGATTAATAATTTTTTTTGCAAGATAAATCAAAATTACTTAAATATATATATATAAATATATATATATATATATATATATATATATATGTATATATATATACCTAACAAGAAGAACAATTCTTTATTTGAGATTAAAAATATTCTTCTTTAAAATAATTTATCATGCTGCTAATAAAACTACTTTCACAACTGAACAGGGAATAAAGTGGAGTCCTTATTCACGTGAGCTCCATAAAACTTGACAAAACAGTACAAGTAATCATGAAGYTTCTTCCCATTTCCAGGGGAGCAGATGACCCATTTGGCATTTTTTCATTTCTCTTTTCTGCAAATYTAATCTGGACTTTGTTAAATGAAAGCTTTTGCTTGTCTTTAACAGTTTGGCAGAGAGCTGATCTTTTGCTAGGTAACTGTTGAGCTGTCAGTCACTGGTTATTCCTCCTGACTCCTTTCAGCCTTACTGTTAGAAATACTGCCAGAAAATTTATGATATGACCAAGTAATGGCAACAGGAATAAAAGGAAATGGCAGAGCTTATGCTTTTTTGAATTTATTTTTTTACATTTATTTTATGATTTTGTTTTGAAGTATGTGAAATTATCTTGTTAAATGAGGAAAATGACTAAGCATCCAAGCTGCTGGAAGATTGTGAGTACTGCCTACAAACTATGACTAAACATTTAATTC
>NW_026623478.1:427046-433883 GCF_030028575.1 Malurus melanocephalus
TTTCTCTGAGAATTAAGATAACATTAGGTTGGACGCTCTGCTTGCTCCATAACAAAAATGACTTTTSRCTYAAAAAGTKCTGTGACAAAATTTAAAAATAATARAGATCAAAGAAGTTGAAAGATTGTTCAAAWAGTTGATAGAGAGTTGACTTACACACATCAGAGTATGAAATGTAAAATTCCAGGGTAAAAAAATCCTCATTCATACAAATGTCTGTCTTTCTAAGTGTGAAATACTTGAGTCTATCTAAAAATAGGATTTTTATTAAGTAATTATAGCATCAGGACCCTTTTTTAAATAGCAGGCAAAAAGGAGACATTAGTGGAATTGAGGAACTGTGCTCGATGTAACCTTTAGTACAGATGTAGTAAAACAATCAGGAACGTACGTGTATCTAATATTTAAACTGAGAGCTGCCTTTAATGCCACTGATGGACTTTCTGGATGATCTTTCTGTATTGATCCTTTTTTAGAAGCAAGAAAGTCTTTTCATGTGCTGGTAGCATTCATCGAAATCACAGAAATTATGCTTTTATTTCCCATTTCAGTGCTCACAATTTTTTTCTCCTCTTTCCTTCTGTGTTTGCAACAGTTGTCAGCTTGTAAAAGTTTTGGGAGTTTTTTACTAATCAGATGTTCAGGGTTTCCACAGTAATTATACAAAACARTATATCCCAAAACACTTTACCCGTGAAACTTTGCTAATTCAATTTGTGAAACTTTGTCTATTTTCATAAAAAACCTTAGAAGTGATCCTCTCTAACTCTTTGGGGTGCAGTTTTGTCTGGGATTCACGTATAACTTYCTGCAAATTATGTAGGAAAAAACAGCATAGAATTTATGGCTGAATTTTGTAGTATTCATAGGTATCATTTTAACTTTAATTAATCTGAAGAGACCTTATTAGAAAAACTAAATTGGAAACAAAATAAGAATATAAGTGGAGTTGTAGACTTACTTAGTACCATGTCTAGTCTCTAATCTGACTCAGTGAGCTGGTGGACAAGTGCCTGTGCCAGCATGTCACGATCCTCTTAACCCAAGCGGGAGTCGTGAGGGTTCGTTATCAGAATCTCAGAGTGCAAAAGAAACGAGGGGCAAGTATRTATTCAAAATCATGAACAATTTTATTGGATTTTTGCGATAGAAGAGGGTGAGACAGGGAGAGGGAGAGAGAGAGAGAGAGAGGGAGAGATTGGGTTTATAGCTAACAAACGGATCCGACGAGTCCTTCGCGGTCCAGATTTCATAGGTTTGTCAGCATCCGTTGGGGGATTCCCCAATGAGGGTCTTTTCAGAGAGACTCTTTATAGTCTTTTTGAAAGCGGGTGGCAGCAGGCCAGGGGGTTGTGAAGTATGGAAAAACCAACCAAGAGGTGGGGAAAGAATGTCTATTGTTCCATGAGGTGTGCAGCATGGGGTCGTGCCGTTCTCTTTCCGTCTCCACGTCAGGAGCAGCGCAGCCATCCATGGTTTACACGTTGTACCTTCCAGCCTAGGAGCTGGAAACTTGGCAGTCATCCCACCTTGATCTGGCTCGGACTCCTTTGAGCAAAAGTCCCCCTTTCTTCCCCTTGGGGTTTTTGGGGTGYTCAGTCTCAGTCCATGTCGATGATCGTGAGACAGTCAAGGGTCTTCTGTAYGGTCTCTTACACAGCATGAGGGAAAAAGTGAAATTTGATGATTGGGWGAATGCTGTTGGTGAAGATGAACTTTAAACAATGGGGCAGCYACCCTCAGTGAGTTATCAGCGCTGTCTGCAAGGAAATTGCCACTCACAGCTGAAATTAGTATAAATCACCAGTGTAAAGAAATTTATTTTACAATCTTTGAACCCAAGAATRTGTCAAAATGACTACATTCATTTATTTGTTCTCGTGCCTTCTATTTAATGCTATCATCTCATGCCTGTGCACTTGAGAAATGATTGGGCTGTTAGGCTCTAACCCTATAGATTTCTCTTGGCACATTTATTTAAGCAGAATGTGTTTCTGGGAGTTTCTGTGTGGCATGAAGTTTGTGCTCCTGTGGGAAAAGCAGCAAAAGATTCACAAAAAGAAGGACTTTGTCTTCTTACTATGTTGATTATTAAATTTATGATAAATTACGGTTTTGAAAAACCTTGCTGGTTGAAGTGTATTTTGATACATGAGATTAAAATGATGTATTTGAACATTTATTTTCCAATAGTTTCACAAACTGATAAGCTGTCATGTTTTCTTATGCTACTGTGCTCCTGAAGCTATTTTATTTTCCAGAAGTAAATCATGAACATCTKTTAGAGTTATAGACATGAGGAAAAATGTCCAACTATTGTTTTCATGCCACACCCAGTGAAAAATGATGTGGCTAAGATTATGTGATAAGATCCATCAATTATTTTTTTTCTTCAGAAGTAATAGTATTACTATAAAGTGCAAATCCTGAATATCTCCTCAGAATCAGAATTCTTTATGTGGAATCAGTCAAGGATAAATGCACCTTGTACAGATAAATGTACAAGGCAGTCTGTGAGTGGATCTCACTGGTTTAGGACACAACCAACCCTTGAGCATGAATGTGATGAGCCAATCCTCCCAGGCAGCGTGGATCTGATCCTAAATACGCTTCTTGGTCAGGAAATTTWAAAAAAATCTGTCTTGGTGGTGTGGAAAATGAGAGAAATTGAAACTTAGTGATTTGTTCAAGGCAACATAGTGATCGAGGCAAGGCTGGAGCTTCTGCATCTCTTATGATCAATTATGAAATCATAATACATTTAATTAAATTATTAATATCGTTAAGTATAATTCTGTTTATATATTTATAGAATAGCTCCTTAAATTTTAAGTTATACCAGTCCTTCAGTTAAAGCCTCCTGATATAAGTAGCTTGTGTGCAATAAAAAAAAAAAATGCCAGGCATATAAATGTTGGATGCTTAACTCTATCAAATTAACAACCTTCAAGGAGTGATGACCAGAAATTATTTTAATATTGTATCTTTGCTGCAGCTGAGGAAAGTTTTAGGAAAAGGTCTTTCACCCYCTTTTGCCTTCAGATCTTCACTCAGTATTCTGTCCCTATTCAATTTTAATTGCTGYGCTATAGTTTGCAAAGATGGTGTGCAGCTGTAAAATGCTGCACTTTATTGCAGCAAGAGGAATATTTATCTGAACAGATACATTACTGTTACTGTAAAGAATGGGCCTATTTTACTTTATCAGCAGCTGAGGGGAAGGTTAATGGCTATGATGTATCTTTTACGTTGTTGGTGAAACATGGAGTGCTCTGCACTGTAAAGATTTACAGTGGGGAAGACAAAGCTTGAGCTATTCCAAGCACTCCCTTAACAGCAGACTGTAAACTTGGGAATTAACTTCAAAACCCCTAAATACCTTAAAACAACATTAAGACTGGGAAAGAAAATAATTTCTTCACATAAATTCATACTGTTAAGCCTAAGTGCGTGSAAAGACCTTATAAATTTTCCAGATGTCCTAGGCAAGAAAAGAATGCAAGTGACCAGGATGTTTTCAATATTCATTGTGTTTCCATCTGTAGTGCAGCAGGATACAGGAACAAAGTCACACAAAAATACTGTTTATTTTTGTTGGAAAAAGACTCAGTATCTTCAGAGAGGACATTATGATCCTTTAGCCTGGCATTGGGAAGTCAAATCTATTCAGCAAAAAGGGCTGGGTGGCAGCTTAGGTCTACATGGATATGGTGATAAACATCAGGAATAGGGGAGACATTCAGCTCTCGGAGTTTCCTTTTTTTTTTTTTTTTTTTTTTCCCTGTAGCTGAAAATCAGTAGAATGGTGACACACCATCTCACTGGGTTGAGGTATCCCTATTAGCTGGGCTGCTGTAGGGTCACTGCAGCTCTGGCAGTGATGCCATTCACTACAGGGATAATTAGCACTGTRGCCATGAAAGGTTATATATTCTCTACTTGTGAAAGCTGTTTTTGGTAAACATAAAGTCTGATCACTAAAAATTCAGAGCTCTGCGTTAGAGAAATGGGTCATACATTGCACAGGAATGGCTGAGCATGTTACAGCAGGGCCATAAACCACCAAAAAGCAAACTGAGAACAGTCCCAAATTCAGAGTGTGTTTATTACAACTATCCAGTGAGACAGAAATGAGACATTTGTGTTATCATTTGTTTTATCTAAATAGCTGCTTTATATGGCTTGAGCTTTCATTTATGTGCCTGATATTATTTGGGAGGGATTTCATCCCACCCCTGTGCAAAAAGGCATTGCTTCACTCTCTGAGCATCTCTCCTGTGCTGTAGAGGAGAGGAGGTTTCATTAGGTATGGAAGAGGACACAAAAGACTAATTTTCCCAGTGGACTATTCAAGTGTTTCAGGTTGTCAGTTTTACTCCTTGCTTCCGTAGACATCRATAAATTTATACAAATTTAGACATTCAGTTTGAAACTGGTCCAAGAAGCCAGGAATCAAATCCCACATCTCCATCCTCCCAGATACACAGATTTAACACTGAGCAACTTGCAACGAGTTCCTGTTTCTCTGCTATTTGTAAACCTGATACTGGAGTTCCTGTCTGCAAGTTGACCCACCTTTAATTTCAAACAGAGGAGTAATACTGATTTTATCTATAAGAAAATCCTAATTAGTGGTTACAAACATTTCTGGCAGCTTTGATTTAAAATACCATTGTATCAGGTACTGAAAATTGTCAGAGGACCAGWCTATGTTCTCTCAGGATTAAAAATTTAGGTTCCTGGGTCATGYTCTGATTTTGTTCCTGACCTAGGACCAGGGTATTTCTGAACAAATTCAAATGTACAAGGAGCATCAGACAAGAAGCTGCTATGGAGTTCCTCAGGTAATAATGACATTAATTACTAATTTCAGGATTAGACAGAAGATACATTAAATATCTCAGAATCATACCTTTTCAGTTGTGACTTTGAAAAGACAATGAGGACTATTCTCATGATGCAGCAATCAGAGCATGGCTTTTTATTCCCTTATATAATTAATTGCCATAAAATGGGCTGCTTTTGCCACCTGTTGGGGAGAATCTGTGCATGAACTTTCAGCTGTGTTTGCAGACAATTCATGTGCGTTGTAGAGAGAGTTAGAAGCCCCATAATATCTCAGTAAATAGTTTTATACATTTTCATGTTTTGAAATGTAAAAGTTTCTTCTGAGGAATGCAAGGAAGGATGGCACCAGGGTCCTACTGATATAACTCATAAGAGTTTGTACGTTGAACTCTCTAACTTGCTGTTTCATAGCTAAGAGAGCAATGTTCAAAACGTTCACATTATTTAGTTTATTCTATTTTATTTATCCATCCGTAATTTACACTGAAAGAATTRAATTGAAAACCAGGCATGTTTGATAAAATCTTTCAATTTTATTTCCTGAAAAGGGCCCAGTTTTTTATTTTCTTTTAAGCCATTTTTTTTTGCTTAGGTTTCCAAGATTCTTTCAATATATTGTACTTTTCAAATTGCATTCCATTTTTATAGCCTCAGAGCTTCAATTTGAGTATTTTTGTGGTGGAGTATAGCTCCATGGAAGAAGTACGTTTTTACCTAGTAAAAGTTTTATGATTTTTTTTTTTTTGTTGTTGTTGTTGTTTAGTACTACTTCTACCAGAGAAAATTAATTGTGGTTCTATATATTAAAATAATCTTTCCACAAAATAATAAAGAGAAGTATAACTTTCTCCCTAGTAGTGAAGCTTTCTAAGTCCTCAGGGAAAATATCATTAATTGCCTGTTTCTCTTTCTTCTCATTTGATTATTTCAGATAACCTTCACAGACATTCCAAACTTTTCAAATGAGAACGTCCTTCTTTTCTTTATAATAAAATGTTAGGAACCTTAACAGCCTCCCATTTGCAATATTTCATAGTCTGTCAGACTTAATAAAGACCTGAAAAAAAAAAAGTTTTGGGATAATTCTGTAGTGTTTTYCATTTGACATTAAGTATCTTTGTGAGAAAGAGCTATAATAACCAATGTTGCTTTACATGTATATATGTGCTAACATACGAAGCTTTTTCTTTAATTAAGTAAAAATCATTGTAAGAAGTTTCATCCTTATATCAGGTCTGAATCCTCCCTCTTTGAGCTTAAAACCATTGCCCCTCTAAGAACAGCTCCTGCTAAARTTYTGCAGTTCCAATTTGACTTTGTGGCTATTTCCATTGTTTTTATTTTGTGGTAGCTGGAGAATGTCCTTTTCTTTTATCAAGAAAAAAGTGCTTTACCTGAAGATTCTGTTGTCCATCTTCTGTTGTCATGATATTTGAGAGGAAACTTCCTAGAAACTGTTTTGGGTTTTGTTTGTTTGATTGTTATTATTTGTTTGTTTTACTGCTAAATTCATTCTCAGTTTGTTGAAAATACTCTCTGATTATGCTAGGTCTGGTATCCACACAGTTCAAACTGATGGCAGCTTCCCARATCTTCTTTGTGGAAACTATATTCCAAATTATTGGAAGTACAGATCTGAGCATTTCTGTACTTCCTGCAGCCAAACTGAGAACATCTTTCCAAGATGAGTGATGATACAAGTAAACCATTTGTGACCCCTACAGCAAAGCCAGTGCTGAAAAAAATCCTTTTTAAGGCCATTAACAGCCATAACATCCTGTATTCATAAATCATCCGGTTCAGTTTCTAGCTGGGATTTCTATTTATTTATTTATTTATTTATTTATTTATTTATTTATTTATTTATTTATTTACTTATTTTAAACTCTGGTCCCTAAGGAAAGAAGCTGCCATACAGCAGAACTGTATAAGGTTTAGGTGTGAATGCCCTAAATTCATTCCAAGGCTCCCTGTTCCTGCATCTGCTCC
>NW_026623478.1:434848-437995 GCF_030028575.1 Malurus melanocephalus
TGCTGATAGCCATGCAAGACCTTCAAACAAAATTAAAAAATTCATAGTAAATAAAGTTTTTCCAGGTGACTTTACTCTTCATATTTGTTAAAGTAAATGGCCATGAGATGCATTAAGGGACTTTAAACTTAGAGTATTCTCCAACTGTGAGATTTTATGAATATTTTTATAAAGCTACATGTGTTTTCATAAATATACTACTGTCTGCCCTTGAAAAATGAGCTTTCGTATAAAAGATTTTTTTTTAATTAACTCTGCTACAATAATAATAAACATTATATTAACCCATTATTTTTTTCTAGCACTAACTTGTAAAAGATCATAAGTTTTACGTGTCATCTTAAATTGTGAATGGAGAGTAATTAATAGTGCAGAAACAGAGCTCTCTTTGAAAGTGCAAACTTTGTTTTAGTCTTCATWCTGTTTGTCAATCCAAATGTTATGACTTGGATACTTTTCTATTTGGGGCTAAACTCCTGAAATTCACAGAAGTACTGAGGCACAATCAGCAGATTCTGACACATAATATTTAAATTTAAAGACATGCTTTTGTTAAGAGTTTGGTGATTGCTGAGCTGGTGAGAGATTTAATGCATTATTCATGACCTAAGCCAACTTTATGGAAAGCTTTGGTTATCATCTGTTRATCATTAATTGATTGTAATTCAACTGTTTGTCATCATCAGCTGTACCCAGGTATCTGTGAGACAAGTTGTTATGGAATRGAAACCTTTCTGCCTAAACCACTTCATTTTTTCACTTAATTAAGAAGAAGGGTAATTATTGGTTAAATATAATGTAGTTGTTTCTGTATTTCTTCTAGATTTATGACCCAAGAAATGTATTTCCAAGAGCAAATATTATAGATCTGATATATCCCTAGATCAAAATGTATTGGTTACTTGTGCTGGAAAATATTCCTAAAATTTCTTCCATTCAAAAGTGTTTTCACCAGAATAATGAGATTGTTTCTTCAYGAATGTTAAACTTTTTAATAATGCTGCCAGTCTCATTGTTTGAACTGTAATTGTGATCACTATGGAAACTCAGATTTGTGACTCAGTTTTTCAGATTCAAAGGGATTATTTCATCTAATTCACATAAATATGATGAGAACAACACCTCTCCTGAATAACAAAAATGGCTTTGTGGTTTTTGTTTGCTGTCACAGAAATATCTAGGGCTTTTTTATTATTAWTTTTTCTGTTTCAGCTACTTAAATAGCCTCATATTGAAAAGATGAAGAACTAAAACCTGCCTAAAACTATGTTGCTGGTTCTGTTAGTGTCCATGACAAGAGAAAAACAAAGACCCACTATATGGGTATGCAGAACTTTTTAAAAACATTGACTAAAGGTCAAGTTACTTTGAGAGACAGATTATTGAGGTGAAAAGACATTTTCTGTATGTTGAGCTTTGTTTCTTCTGTTCTTCTTGCTTTTCCTTCTTCCCTTCTCTTTTCCTAATTCCTATTTGGAAGATAAGAACCAAAYAAGATTGCAATACTATTGCTATCACTGTTGTTATCACTATGACAATCCATATCACTATTATTTCAATTTTGCTTTATTCTGAGGACACAGAATGTATAATCTTTTTTGTTTGCTTTTAAAAGTGACTTGTAATATTATTTGGTTTTGCCTTGGTGCAATCCCATAATAGTATCCRTACACTCTTGTCAAGTGATTTCCTGAACTTCATCTTTGAGACATTTTTATTTTAGAAGTTATTCATTATGTAATTCAAAAGCATTGCCAAAATTAAACTTTCCTGACTATTGTGAAGATGAGATRGTTCTTTCTACATCACTTACATAAAAGTGCATCTGCTTAAAAGCAGAACTTACCTCACCCTAAAAGCCCACATCAATAGTGCTTTCCTCACAAAAAAATGTGGTGAGATGCCATTTAAAACTCGATCTCTGTAATCAAGTTTGAATTAACTAAATGAGAATTCAGAGGTACCAATTTTGTGTATTGGGGAAGCTGTTTTAAGGAGAAGTGAACAGAAACATGTGCTGTATGTTCCAGCAATGGACAAGCAAATTAAGGAAAGAAATTACCCAGACAGCCCAATACTCTCTTTTCTTTGTGTTTGGTTTGCTTGGGAGCTTGGAGCAATGTGTGTGTGTGTGTGTGTGTGTCTTTAGGGTCTCTCTTTCCTCCTCTAACATTAAGGTTCTGCCTCTTCTTTCCCTATAATTTCATGGCTGTTGAGCCCAATAGAAAATCCTAAAACCCCAATGAAATAACATTTTGTTAGGTCCAGCTCAGAGAACTGTAAGATTTTAAGGATTTTCTTTCCTGACATTCTTGATATGTCTCTTAATGTTACCCCAAACCTTCAGTGCATTTTTGCTGTAATGTTTTTAACTAAYCTTGTGAAGGARAAATAKATGRGGACAAAAAATCTGRAATTGATATAAAACKTCTCTCAAAGAAGTCCTCTAGTTCWGTTTGCTACAACTGCAAGTCTTTTCTCCTAAATCCATCATACTCCATTGAAAATTGTATTTAATTTTTATGCCACTGCTTAGGATATGCGTAGTAAGATACCATTTATCTTGTATTTTTCCTAGGCTTAAATAATTGTGATTATATAAGAACAACATATCTAGTGATAGTACATCTGTTAAATATTGTATTTTTAATCAGGCGTTGTCTGATTGTTACAGATTTTAAAAATAGAAAACTAAAAGAAGAAAAATATTATTGATTGAAGTATTCATGCACTAGTTAGTATGGATAGTCTCCAAAATTAGAGAATTATTTTAATGTTTTAGTTAACAGAGACAATAACTTTGTTACAGAAACAATCACTATTGAAAGAATTGGAGAAATAATACACAGTGTTTCCATTGCCTGAGAACTTTTATTTTTTTTACCAGGTCAAAATTGTATAGTGCAGAAAGGTTGATGTTGTTCTTGTTGTTATACATTTTAAAAAATAAAAAAAAAAACCAAATCTTTTTTTTTGTGTTTTGCTTGACAGACTGCCCAGACACGCTTGGGAGACATTTCAAAGGCCACTCTTGTATTTTCCACCCATTTAATTACTGAGACAAGATGATTCCCCCATAGTTTAGTTCAGCAAAAGGGGTTTCTACCATTAGGTCTGAGGGACTTTTTTAGAGAAAAATGCATCCAG
>NW_026623478.1:438098-439922 GCF_030028575.1 Malurus melanocephalus
AAAGTACCTTAATAGTTTAACTGTATTTTCTGATTAATGAAAGAAAATCATCRGAACTGTAAATAAATCATCAATGTTTAAATGAATATACAGAGGTTGTTCTTATCTGAGGACCAAATTTTCCTGTCATCCTTATTTTTTAGTGATAAGAGATCTGTACTTTATCAGGTCTGCTTTCTCCATCAAATTGGAATTGGATTTTTTTAATGAAGAAAGAAAGGGGAAGATTTCAAGTCTGTTTTGAGTGCTTGGGGCATAAAGAAAGAAATGCAATTTTAGCGAGGGCTTGAGTCCAAGATGCTCACAGCAACTTACTATGGCAGAAGGGGATTTGCAGAAATGAGTTCATAATTGTATGGTCTGAAACACACAGGCAGGAGTCAAAAAACTTTGATGTTCAAGCCAATTCCATACTCAACATTTGCTGAGCTTTTTATCTTCATGCAACAATGATCTATTTACTAATATCTGCTTTTAATCCAACCAGTGACATTGTTTTCAAGTGTCACTGCTCCCTCATGAGCTGATTTAAACATATATTCAGGCAAGAGGAGCATTCCAGTGTGCAATTGCTGATGTAAGCTTGCAGTTACTTTATTTGAGATCAACAGRCAATTGACATTACACTATCTGGGTCTTTAATGAATTTCTCAAAATTAATTACTTTCTTTTTAATATAAWAAGGTAAACATGGTCATCAATCTGCTATGAAAAAAATAATTTTGCATTCAGGTGCTCAGCTACTGAATGAAAAAGTGCATKATACCTTTATTTATTTTGTTTATGGTACTTCTATTATGCAAATATTACACCATTATATTTTTCTATAAAATATACTAACATTAAAGGGAGKATTTTACTTTCCTTCCTTAGCTGTTACAGAATTTTTTAAGGTTCCTTTTCTGGTAGGCACTCTGTAAAGACAGCATGTTACACTGAGCKAGCAGATTAGACTAAATGAGAACACACTTGCTAGAAATTTAACAGGGTTCATTTTCTAAAGTGTCTGCTTTATGCATCTGCAAATGGAAAGAAATAGAGCAGCAAGCTCCTAATTTTTCCTACACATAAAGACTGAAACAGTGAATGTCTTGGTTTAAATCTTCAAAGAAATATTAGTTTTATTAGGTATAGAACGGAATACAATGCTCAAAAAAGGGGGAAATGATGGAAGATATTTGTGTTATGTACCTTCAGTGAAAAATAACTGTTTGGTTTTATACTTCTCCGCAACATTTTTCTAAATATTGGAGTGTAAATCAGTGGCTTGTAATGTTCTGTAAACTTCTCCATTAGTGATTGTGTGAGGCTAAAACATTRCATAAGTTTCAATAGTGCATGTAAAATCTGTTTCTACAGCATGTTTATTCCAGATTCAATCCATTTCCCCTTCAAGTCACTAATACTAATTCTACTGGCTGGAATGGAACAGGATCACTCGATTTCATATCAATTTCAGTTGGTCCATGAGGTGAACGAGTTTAAAGGCAGGAATAAGCTTTCTAGCAATTGACTGTTTTAAAACTATCCCAAATAGGTGGGTACTTAATACACAAGTACAAACAAAATTGCCTTTTTAGCACATTTCCTGCTTGTAAGTAAATCAGCTTTAGTGGATATTGAACAGAGTAGTGGAAATGTAGTGTGTGGTCATTGAATATTTACTGTAGAAACGATTCAGAATTCTTTCTGTCTGAAAGTATTTCTTGCCATGAGTTTGCAGCTTTTAAGTTGTATAAATTCAGAGAAACTACTCTTTTCATATAGTAATGTATAAAATAAAAAATGTAATGTATAAAATAAAACCAGGCTACTCAAAAAAAA
>NW_026623478.1:440137-442375 GCF_030028575.1 Malurus melanocephalus
GGCAAAATAAAAAGAAGGAAACAGCAGGAGAATAAAGAAGCTATTAATGCATCCAGAAGATATGTAACAGATCTGCCTTGCACAAGGAAATTAAGTACTCATGTGCAAAAGAGATGTCAGAGGGTAATGACACTTGAAATAATAATAAAATAATCTGATTGTAAGGATTGCAATTAGTGCATTTTCAGGCCAGATAAAATGACTTTTTCTTTATTTTCCTAGAAATAGTAATTAAATACTTGGGTAATCAAGCTTGAGATGGCACTAGATTTTTTTTTTTATTTCATAGAAACTTTCTGTGTAGTACGTTACATTTTTATGGAATTTTTCAATATAAAATCAGAAAATATTTTCATAATTGTTTCTGCATAATGTCTTTCAAGTCTGTGGATGGCTCTTCATGATAAAATTCCATATGTCTTTTCTCCTTCTTTAAACTGAAGTCTAATATACAGGTAGAATATCTTGTATAAAATATAGATAATAACCAGCAAAAATAATGATTCAGCATTGTGTGAAAATAAAATTTTAGTTTGTTAATTTGTTACGTTTTTTCCTGACATTAATATATGGTAATTTCACCCTTGCTATAATCTGACTATCACAAAGAGTACTATTTAGTACTTTTTTTACCCATTAACAATGAGTCACATATATAAATCTTCTGCCAGGAAAATTGGCTGAATAAATGGAAACAGATATTATTAAAAGATATGTGTGTGTGTATGAATGATATATTTATATTCTGGAAGAAATTGTTGTTGCAGATTTATATTACTAGAAACTGAAATTGTAACTTTCAAGGAAAATATTCTTTATAGATRTTTTACTATGTGCACTAACTTTATACTGGTTTTGTATATTTTGTTGCATCTTATTTGAATAATAATTGTAGTATATTCACCTGGAAAAACAGAAGTGAACAAACCTGGTGCTTAATATTGCACTCTTAATATATTGCACTCCAAAGCTATAGAAAGCAAATGTATGTAATCTATTAAAAAAAAAAAAAAAATCTGGAATGTTTTAGGTAATTGTACAAAGTAGTTTCACGCTACCTTTTCTACTTTGCTCAAATATTCTGAGTGAGCGTTGTAGCTCTGAAAGGGAAAATTGATTATGAAAAAGACCTGATTGTACTTCTTTGCCAAAGCCAAAGCTGAGAAAGGAAGGATAGAGCAGGGAATCAGCTGTAAGACAAAAACACCAAGAGAACRTGCATTTCAGGGTTTTCCAAGATCTGTGGGCACCAGAAATGCATTCAAATCTTTCAGTGTTTGGTTTCAGTGTCTTAGATTCTTGTGCTGGGAGGAAGATCTTCCAGCTTAGAGCATGGGGTTTAGAAGTCCACACAGCTGCACTACAGGTTGTGTCAAAATAAAATTTGTCTGCATCTAGAATTTTAATTCTCGAGACTTGTCTGAGCACAACTCCATTGCAGAGATCCTAAAAATCCTGTGTCAAGGCTTCTAAGTCACTGAGGCCTCTGCAGCTTCCAACTTCTGGGTGTTATCATTAGAAAATCTCCTTTCTGAGTTGCACAGTTGGGTGGCATCATGGAAGTGATTATGCCCAATCACTTTTTTTCCTCAGTATCATTTGCCCCAAATTATATGCTGATTTATAAACAATTGAAATGTTTCGTGGTCAAACAAAAATAATATATCTCAGTCCTGTATCTTTGCAATTGATATTTGATTACATGCCATTCCAAGTTTCCAGGATATGGAGAAGAATCAGGACCCTTCCTGTGTAAAGATTTGTCTCTCTCAGTGCTCCCAGCAGGTTCTGTCTGTTCAGCAGAGTGTTATTAAATAGGATGTTCTTCTCCCCTTACCCAAATAAACTCACACAAGACAAAATTGCTCGAATTGTCATATCCTAATATCTGTAGAAATTTTCAAAATGGAAGTTTGAATATTTCCTTCAGTCTTTGATATGCCTTTTGGTGCAGATAATGATGGCTCATTTCACTGAATGTTTAGACATTCCTTTGCTTCTGTCTTACAGAACCAGATATTTATATGATTTTGTTCAGCCTAAGTAGACCTTTCCTTTAAAAGGATATTGAGAGTTGGATCCCTATGGGCAATGGAATAAAGAGGGAACATCAAATTGTTCTCTCCAATTACAAGAGCATATGCACACCATTTCAGGCCCCAAGGCTTGACTGACAGCATGGGTGCACCTTGGGGAGGCTGGAGCATCTTGGGAATGTGCTGCAGGAATTGGGGCACA
>NW_026623478.1:442675-467272 GCF_030028575.1 Malurus melanocephalus
CCCAGATTTATAGCAGATGCATCATAAATCCCTGAAGGAGATGATGTTTACTTAGGTATTGTACTTTGAACCTTTGCTCTGATAATGTCRCATTCAAAGAGGTGTAAATAGCCCAGAGCTGTTTAGCCAATGCTATCTACTATAAYTGATTAGAATAATCCCCCTTTCATTAAATGAATACCAAAGCTAAATGAAATAATTTTGTGAGGACATTTCATTTTGCAGTAGTGCTGAAGCAACAATAAATGTTACATTATTGAGTCATTTGCCTTGTTTTCCCCACTTACCATACTTTGATTTCTGTCTTTGGACATTCTTGGAATGAATTGTTTGGCTTCTTTTGCATGAAACTAAATCCAAATCTCCAGTCATGATCTTGTGTTCGCTCTGTGAAGCTAGAAAACAACCAGTCTAAAGTAAAATATGGAAAAAACATGTATTATAGACATAAGGTGCACAGAACAATCTCTTTTGCTGTCCATTAATTTCTGTGGTACACTTGGATGTAAATACTAAATACTGTATTTATTTATTTGAGCATTTAGAAACCAGGGGTTTGTGATTTCAAAAGGGCCTTGTTTACATTTTATGTTGCTTTTTTTATTTAATGAATGAAACTAGCAATTTGCTAAAATCTGTATRCTGTTGCTTTTATAATTAAATCTGTTTCTGTCCACACAAGCAGTAAAGGAGTAAATGCAATTACTGCATTATTTACATATTATTAAGACAACTCTCTGATATATTATTGACAGTATATGAGATCTTTGGAATTTATGAATTCTTAAATTAGTTTTAGTTATTAGACAAGGTGATGAAGCAAACATTCCATMATATACTTAAAGTCTTCAGAGAGAAGATTCAGCATAAAAGCTTGGATTGGAAACATTGAAATGACTGTTTCATTGAATAATTTTTTTGGGTATGCTTGAACATAAATATCAAGTAGATTTCTATATATCTGTAGTCAAATATTCTTTTATATATATATAAGTAAATTTACAGCCCAGAGTCATACCTTCCATTTCAAAGCGCTGTAGACACTGAAGCTCTCCTTCCTATTTTTAATGGCTTTCATGTTCTGTAAACATGTCCATACCMAATTGAGCAAGACTGCTGGGTGCCCAGAAACATTAATGGTCTGTAAGATCTACAGAACTGTAATGAGTCTCTTTGTCATCATCATGGTTATTTAAGCAGGTTTCAAAGTGTTACATATTCACACTGCCCAACTCTTGGTCAGTGAACTATGAGTCTCATGTGATTTCTTTCTGTGTCTTTCTATAGACAATGGAAAATCAGAATCACTTCCATGATCAAAACAGAATTCAGGCACCAAGTTCAGAATTATGATAATCTGTGCTCCCTCCCAACCCTCAATGGGAAACATTCTTCTAACACCTGCAAAAAAAAGTAAATTTACAGAAGATACACAGAGACAGGAGCAGTTAGAGAGCTAACAAACCTGTTTTCATTATYGATTTCACTTACTGTTGTGGTTCACCAGTCATTGCCATTTTAAATTTTTAAACAACTCTGTTGTTAAGAAAATAGAGGTACATGTCAAGGTAAATTTCTGCCTGTAATGGTTTTCACTCTGAAGAAAGAGACAACGGCTTGTAAAAGCAGCAGMTGATTTTCTATCCAAAATAGAGGTCCCAATGTACCTAAAGGTTTTATCTTATTTCCATAACAGCAGCAATTTTAACAAAAATGAGGAGAAAAAAATCACAACTTTAACACTAATAGGAGAATCAATAGCACAGGGTTTTATGATCTGACAAAACTTTGAATRTAATATAACTGAAAATATATTTGTGAAGTTGTAAACATTTCAGGAAATGGCTTTTCTCTCTTCATGACAATAGACCAGTACATTAAAATTCTAGAATTTACTGAAATACCAGGAGAGGGGGGGCACTAATGTCCTAACTGTATGCCACAGCTTTCAGTGATATGATTTTAGTCTGTTCTRAACTGTTTTAGCAATAGTACTGTAGTGCATTAAAACTTCACCTGAATGAAAACAAAGTGCCTGGAAAGACACAAAGTTCTTCATGTTTTGTCCTGCCATGAGCACCAGTTCTCCTTTTTTTGGTGCTGTGGCTTCTCCCCCTGATTTTTTCCAGGTAAATGAAAAACTACACACATGAAAATGCTTCAGCATACAAAGTCGAGAAACTGCTGGGTTTTTTTTGTTTGTTTGTTTGTTTTTGTTTTTGTTTTTTTTTCTCAGACTGTTTTTCTTCCACTTTACAATAAACAATGCTGTTCTTATGACCTGCTGATGTTCAATTCCATCTTAGAGTTAGTTAAAGGGGGACAGTAATTGCTTTGTGACAGTGAATCCTTGATTGGTTTCATATAGTTATACAGACATTTCTTCTTTTCTGGTGAAACCTGAAACAAAAGTTTCCTTGAAGAATATCAGAGCTGGAGACTGGGAGATGCTGGMCCATTCCATGCTGTGATGCTRTTTTTCSTATTTAGTCATCTGCTGCTATCCASTCTGRGAAAGAAACTGGGCTTGATGAGATTGTGATCTGACAGAAACCATTTCCTTTATACCTTCAGAAAACAGGTCAAGTACAGCATGAACAGCTCTTTCATGAAATAAAAGTCCAGAAATACATAATAAAATTCTGAAGCAAAACTGTCAGTAATTTATTGCCACTTTCTGCTTCTTCATGAGCCTTATGCCTGTTCAAAATGTGAAATTAACCATTCTCGAGCTCAATGATGTCGGGAGCACACCGGCTGTTAGTGGTAGTTTGTAAATTGTATCTGCTCTTTGTTGCAAGGGCCCATTTACTTAGTGTTACTGAAAAAAGGAAAGAGGTAAACCTCTATAAATTGCATTATAATTTTAATTGTAAACTTAATTGAAGCAGTAAATAGCATCTTGAAATGATACCTGTTACTTCCTCTTGAGAGCCGCTGCAAATTTTCACATATTTTCACTGCAGAGGTATTAAAAGATATAAAATTGCTCTTTCAAGCACAAATATGGATTTTAAAGTATAGATTTCAGTTACTGTAGGTCCATAGGTTTCTGTCCCATCTAAATGCTAGAAAATTCTAATCATTAAAGCAACRTACATTTCATAATACTCATCTTCTAAGAGAAAATCCTGAAGTTTTTCTGAGGCAAGTATTTTTTTTCTCAATTTGTTGGGTTTTACAAATCCCACACAGAGTCCAATAGAAGCCTTGCAATGCCAAGTTGGCAGAGGCTGCAGTATGAGGTACAAGAAGGCTTAAGAAAGAGACTGTCAACATTTCCTCCTACAGACCCTAAATAGCTATGGGACATGAACAGAGCTTTGTATAAAAATGTGCTCTTGTCCAGCAAGGAAAGAAAATCAATTCAGAATTCATGCTATGGTGTATCATGACAGTGCCTCTACTCCTCTTTGCTAGGCTTTTTTCTCTGTAGGTTTGCAGCAGAATAAGAGTCTCAGCCTGCTCTTTTTTAATGTTCATAATTCCAGTCGATTTAAGTGGTTTCTAGTAGAAAGACAAGGATTAGCTTTTGAAAGAATAATATCTCTCATTCTCTCTCCTTTTCCTATCATAAATAAAGAGACAGATAGACTGAAAARAAATGCAGATAGCAAGGAACAGGGAAGTACATTAAGCTTAGAAARCACTGGATCATGATTCTACTTCATAATTTCATTTTAGGAATAACTCAAACTCAGTCCATGACATGAGCAAAAATGCTGCTGCTTCTGGCCCAATGGACATAAATCCATGTATCTGTGCTGCTTTCCCTTTTCTCTTTAAGCAGTCAGAGCTCTTTGTGATCAATGCCTTTGTTTTCTATCACCTGTCCAGTAGACTGGCTGTTATATATTGCCGTGGAACATCATCTCATTTTAAATAGAATTCAAGATTTTTATCTTTGAAAACGAGCCAGTATAATGCCACTGTGCAAGATTAGACATGGAGYCTTTTCCTGCGACACCTCCCAGTGAAACAGACATTCACAAGGCATTATTTTGTTAATTTCTTACAATCCATAAAATAAAACAGCTACCTGAGAGTAAACAGAGTTTCTATGAAACCTCAAATATTAGTTTGGTAGTTGCTGATCTGTTACACAAAACATAGAACACMGTTAAACTGGGACTGATTTTTTTTAGCTGTGTGTAAGAACACATTTTTAAACAATGTAAGTCTCCTTCTGCTGTGGTATTTCAACTACCATGAAAGCAAAATATTTAATTTCTACCAGAATACTTTTTTTTTCCCCACACTACTGAGGAAGAGCTCTTACAAGTTCTAGCTCAATGTGGAGACGCTTGCTTTAGATGCTCCTTTTAGATTTGTTCTCACCAAGTTATCTAAATTTTGTGTCAGGAAACTGAAAACATTTATCTAGGAATCCACCATTTCAATTTGTAACAAGTTAATTTTATGCATGGTTTATGTGATTCTGCTCATTAGAATAAAACTTTTAATTGTTTTTTAAAGGCATTTATTTTGTGAAAAGACTGATATATTGCAGTAAGACGACTTTTCRGAAATTGAGCTTCTCTAATGAGCTTCTGAAGTGATATTTTAAGATTAAGCTTTTCTTTAGACTTAAAATTGTAAATCAAATATCTCTTCTTCATGAGGAAGAAAAAGGTACTGGGTGRTCTACTTTTGGCCTTTCAAACTCTAAATGCTTACATTCTATAGGACTTCTGAAGATAAGTAGGAGAAAATAACATTTCCTTTTCTGCCCCTCAAAAGAGTAGATTTTCCCAGCTCTCTCACAACTCAGCTATTACAGAGGTAATTGGCAATGTTTTTTGTTTTGTTTTTTTTTTTTTTTTTTTTTTTTTTTTTTTTTTTTTTTTTTTTTTTTTTTTTTTTTTTTTATTCCACACTCTGGCAATCATTTGTTCTTGGCTCTTTATTTTCTGTTCATTTCACTTAGTCTTTCATACTCATTCTCAGTATTAACACAGATTCCAATCTGTGTAATTTCACTTTTGCTTTTGACACCTCTTTGTAAAGACATTTCCTTAGTCTTTACTGCATTTCAGATCAATTGGCTGGTGCTGGTGTTTATTTTGGAGACTCTAGGTAAGCTAATGTGACCCTGAGTGTCTGAGGCAGGGATACCATTCTGGAAGAAGCTGCTGGATTGCCAGTTTGTCTCTGGTGTTGTCAGAAATTGCAAAAAAAAAAAAAAAAAAAAAAAAAGCATTATTTTATCAGCAGAGATTGTTTCAGTTGCATTTGCTTTCATTTAATAAGACCATATTATGTGTGGGTTTGTCTGTGTGGGTTTGTCCCCACATCAGATTGTAAATGAAGAATGACAGAGGATAAAAGCTGTTTAGTTTTGTCATTTTTGAACCAAAATAAAGCTGTCTGATGAGCGACAATAAGACATCACACAACTGCCAATGTTACTAATTAGTAGGATTTGCAGGTTTTGATACATTCAGCAGTATGACTTGTGATTGTGGCTAAAAATGAGTGCTAATGATCTGTGTTGTGTTAAAATACAGATACTACATTGTCAAAAACTGTTAAATGYAAAGACTCATTTGTGTAAAATCTGTAAGGACAAATAAATAAAGCTGTAATTCCCAATTAAGTGATTATCTTCTCACTGACGTGTGCAGAAAACTTGTTCCAAATCAAAGAGTGGCTGTTTTCATTTTATTTTCACATGAGTTTCTTGATTAGGTTAAGATGATTTTGTGCTGATTTTGCTTTCTGTTTCAAGAGAGAAAGACTGTCAAGTGAAGTCAAGTAAATAAAAAGATGGAAACAGGTGGACATTCAACTTTAATATTCTTTGAGAATCCTCTATCTGATCATATCTTGTATTTACTTSTTTATSAAACTTAGGTCCAGCTCTTCTCCTRCTGAAATTAATATAAATTTCTTCATTTATTGTGCTGGTTATGAGTTCCACATTCCATTTTTCTGGTAATAACTCCCTTGAAAATTAACCAATACCTTTTGTTTTCTACAAAAGGAGATCAGGCAAAGAATAATTACTTTTTTTTTTCTTTTTTAACAGTGAACATGAGCATATTTTAAATGCACATAATAATCCTACATAAAGCATATACATAAAACTATGTATGATAATATTGCATAATGCAGTTTGGTTCTTGGTATAGTTCTTCAGCTTTCTAGTTTTCTGCAACCTGAGTGAGTCATAGGAGACAAGCAAATGTTAATTCARAGATACAATTATATATCTGATATTTAACCACTCAAAATAAAAACTCCACATAAAAATGAAATATAAAGATTAGGAGAAAGTGATGGAATAGGAAGCTGTTCTAATAGAAATGGAATAGCCTTTCCTGATAATTGATATCTCTCATAGGTAAAGGATAAAGGACAATCAAAGTTTCAGAAATGTCAACTGTATTCACCTGTCCCTCAAACAGCCATTATTGGCAAATTTTTAATMTATCCACTGATATTGATAAATATCTGAGAATCATATTTATCATATGGCAGCACTTCAGAAATAATGGCAGTATTCCAAACTTCCCTGAGTCCAGGTTTGTCCATGTTTAAACTTCATATAACTTTGGAGGAGAATAATCCAAAGATCCTTCATGATGGAAAGGGGAAGAGTTGAGAAGATTTTACTGCAATATTGCAATGTTTTGACCYTGTGTTGATTTGGTAGAATAAATGATATTTGAGAGAAGAATTGATAAAAATTGAAGAAGCTGAAAGTCCTACTGAAGCTGGAACTTTGCTAAGGAACATGATGAGTAACATTGAGAGGGCAGGGAGGACACATCAAGATGGCAARCCTACAGAAATTTGGGGRAAAAGCTATWYTGCAAAACTGGAAGACCTTGGATGTAGGAAATTAATTCAATGCAAGCTATGGGGTCCTGCATGAGAAACTGAAAGATAAGAGGAGGGAGAGAAGGARCTGACTTAGCAAGGGATTAGGCTTTAGATAGGGTCACAACTGTAATTTCTGCCTGTCAGTGAATTTGATGCAGCTCCCTAAAAGCTCATTTGTCTACAACAGCCTATTGCAGACATATTACTCTGAAAAGAATAAGGACTTTTAAATATAAAGTTAAATATCTGACAGTTAGACTATCTTTCCTTCCTCTTGCAGAATTCTCTTGACTGATTTATTCAGACCTTTGACTAATTCTGTAATACAGTAGTTTTATTTGCTGAAGTGAAGCAAAATAAATTAAAAAAAAAAACAAAAACAAAAACAAAAACAAAAACAAAACAAAACAAAAAAAAAAACAACACGTATCCTAGAAGAAGAAGTAAATAACTTCTTTCAACATAATTAGACAGCAGAAAATGCACCTTGAATTAGGGGACTTTTGAGAGTAAAAAAAAACAAGATAGTTCAGATAGTGGAAAGACAGAAATGCTGAGGAATGGCAACAGTAGCAACTGTCACCTGTATGAGAAAGATAGAAAAAAAAATCCTTGGGAAAGAAAGATTAAACAAGACTTGATTACTTCATCTGTACTATTAATATTTGTCTTTTCTGGAAAGAATAGCAGTCACCTACTATGCTTGCTGCTGATACCAGTACTTCTACCAGTACTTTTTTGTTTGTTTGTTTGTTTTTAATTTTAAGATCAATTTGGACCTGGGGCATGGAGATTTTGTAAAACACTTACTTTGCATTAAAGTAATGCATTTAAAAACACAAATGCATTTAAAAAGCATTTGTGTGCTATACGTTGGCAGAGGAAGGGGACATTTTTGGGTGAAATAAAAACAAATATTCTAATTCCTCACGGTCTAACTCTTGTGACTCATGCCACTTGTTTTATCCTATTTATTGTGAAGCTAGTGATTTATAACTGAGTTTGTTAAAGTCTCTAGTGATCTTCAGAGGACGTTGTGCTTCTGATCCCAGTTATTGATCCTGGTAGGTACTGTGTCTATTAATAGAATCTAGTAATTTTTTTTTTCTTTTTTTCCTGAGGTTATTGTGATTTCTGCTGCATTCTTTGTCCTCAGAGTTGCAGGAACCGAAAAACAGTACACAAAGTTCTGAATTATGAGCTTCCCACAAGTTACTAAATTATTGCATCCCGTGTGGTGGGTTTATTACCTGCCTTAGGAATTCATCCCCCATGCATCCCAGCAGTCTCCTGGAATGCCTACAGGTCACTGGGCTACTTGTCCAGCAGATTTTGGGGTGGCTGAAGTTCCCCAGCAGGACAAGACCCTGTGAGTACAAAACCTTCTGTAGCTGGAACAAGAAGGCTTTGGCAGCAGATTCCCCTTGACTGAACCACCTGCAACAGACTCCAAACACTGATTTCCCTTTGTTGCCTTTTTATTTGACCMTTACCCATAAGTTTTCAACCTGCTCATGACTATTCCTCAGAATATTCCTTTGTCTTGGTGTAGAGTGTGACTTCAGTATTTCAAGAGGTCTAATACATCTAAAGTGTATCTAGAATAAACGTATGGAAGGCAGACTTTTAGTACAACGTTCATCACAGTTGCTCTCTTCACAGTTTTTGAAAGTGAGAAACTACATACAGGAGAAAAAAAAAAAAAAATCTTTGGAGAACTATCCTTTCGAGTGCAATAGGGCTTTAAAAAAAAATATAGTATTAATGCAAAAATTAGGTACAATTTCCTAGGTCCCATAGCCAGGGTCAGGTCCAGCAGTTCTGCAGATACTGATTTTGCTGTCAGTGTTGAAGGGAGGAGCTGGGTGTAAGGTGGGCTCCCTGGTGTCTTTGGGTGAGGACAGTGTGTCTGTGTGTGTGAGAGCAGAGAGGGCACCAGCAACTGCATGCACCCCACTAAATGAATTTTCTTTAGAGAAATGGAGTGGAGGGAAATTACAGCACAAACCTTTTCGTAGTCTTTGTCCCTAAATACATGCTTGGACAAGTAGAGGATTATTTCCACTGTCATGGATATTTTTCATCAGAATTTAAAGGTTAGGATGATAGGCAAGCTATTGACTTTCCTTTCAAAATGTAATACGTGTTAAATTATACGTAATTGCTTGGAGTGTGCAGTAAAATTGCTGCAAGGAAAAATTTGAGCCTTTGGTGATTGCCCAAAAAGCTTTTGCTGCTTTTGATTGCAAAGAAATCTTGATATCAAACAGATTGCTGTGCAATTAAAATATTTCTAAAAGAAAATTAATTTCCTCTATTGTAAAACGTGCTTACACAGAAAGGGCCTTAACTGAAATGATTTTATTGAGCCCTGTAATTGCTGATCCTGGCTGTACTGATCCAGAGAATTGCTGGCTTTCAGTTACTTCAGGGGGAGGTAAATGCACTCATGATTTTGAGAGCAGGACATTTGCCAAATGTCATAAATATATAAAAGAGATCTACTGTATCTGGAAGCACAAGTTTTTATTGCAGTCACTTTACCACCTGGACTGTTCTAACAGAAAACATGTTCATCCATACAGAAAACTCTCTGCAGACAGCTGAAATAGTCACTGATATATAGTGACTGGAGAAAATCTCCTGTGAATTGAATTATTTGTAAGTTAGTTGTCCATTCTAAGTTTTTTCCCTCATTTTAGTTACCCCAAGGTTCTTATGTGGATTTTTTTTTTTCTTTTTTTTTAAATTTTTCTTTAGATGTTATTGCTAGCAGAGCAACAGGTATGAAACATGTATACTGTCTAGGTGTGATTTTCTAGAGTCTGAGGATGCACAGAATATTTTCAGCTTGTCCCATCTGTTGGTCTCAGACACAGTAGACTACTTCTGTTACACTTGAGATTTTATTTACTCATTTACTCAAACATAATTTTCTTTATTGTTACATTAAGGTGCACCACTTAAGGTTTATAAGTATTCTAAATAATATTGGAAACTAAAAGGAACATGTTGCCTGAATRTGACTTTCTCAAATATTGTTTTAAGCAGCATCCTACCTGGTTATGTGAACATCTAATAAGAATGATTTACCATTTTCCTTACATATGACAATAAATAAAAGATGCAGGGAAAGAAATCCAGCACGAAAGGCAATCAAAACTCTTCTAAAAAGCAAGTCTGTGCCATTTACACCCCAAAATTACTGTTTTCAGTTTGCATGTATGGAACAAGGGTGGTCCAAGTGTACCAGCTCTTCATGAAAATAGTGAGTTAGACTTTYTCAGCTTTTCTCTTGGTCTCTAAAAGAATTTCAGAAACTGAARCAACTATTGCTCACTGTCTTGTAAGAAAAATGAAAATTAGCATGACTTGTAATACTGGTGTATTTGTTGATTCATTAGCAGGAAATTATATGTTCTGTCTTCAGGATCCTGATCTAATTACTGAAAAAGAAAAAGTTCCCTCAATAATAACGGCAAAGGTCCAATGACTTCAAAATGGTTGCCCTTTGAGATTAGTATTCATTGCTAGCAAATTTAATAGAAACTGGCCTTTAACAAGAGATTCATTGGCTATACCCTAGTTCTGTATCCTACTAAAAATAAATTGCTATATCACACCTTTTTCCAATAAGTAACTTAACGGTTCAAACGACCAAAAAGRGAATAAAATAATAGTGTAAAAAAATCAGGTATGTCATGGTTAATATTGGACCAGGGATTCAATATTACTTGATATCTTCTATATTTTACATTAAGGAAAATGATTCATTGCAAATATAGCTCTAAGTGATTTTAACATCTATCGTAGAGGTATTACAGGTGTTTCAGCCTGTTCCATTTTTTCGAGCATTTTGTATTTATCTCTCGAGCATCTTCCTTCAAAAGGGATATGTACTGCATTTCTGCATCATATCCAGCATCAATCACTTTGATTAGGGTCTCACTCCACAAACCAAACAGCTTTTCTTCCATGGCAGCTCCATATGTTTGCCACAGCTGTTGCAGTTTCCAGGCAGAATGTGACCGTGCTCTGTTCAGAGTTTGTGTGCCTATCAAAGAGGCAGGAAATTATTCCTCTCTGCTTTGATTTGCCTTGAAGTCGAGTGACTTGAAATCTGCCCTACAGCTAGACTAGGGTTGCCTACAGAAACGTACATGAAATTGCATCTGCATTATTTTTTTCACAGCTCTGACTCCAAAGAGCTCACACTGCCAGGGCTCGTTCCCACAGCACTGATGGAACACCAGGTCAAAGGAGTTTCATTTCTGGAAAAGTTACTCCAGGGGAGTTTTTAGCCCAATGACAGAAGAATACTATCATAGCTATGAGCATGAAATTTACTGAGATTTATTAATGGTTTTATGGTTTCTAACTCAGGAAAATATTTCTTTTTTTTGTTGATTGTGATTTTTTTGTCTTGAACTAAGAATGTAAAGCTGCATAATGCACTGTACACTGCACTACAGTACAGTGTTAGTACACCACAGTACACTGAATGCAGTGCAGAGAATGCACCAGTTAGGAGATGAATCTCTGCATTTCTCTCTGGAGAAATACTATAAATTTCCATGATGGACACCTTGAATATCCCCAGCTTACTATGAGTCAGTTACATCTAAGATGAAACAGAGAACTCAGGTTTTTAAAACATATATGAATGAATGTGACTAAAACTCCACACCAGTAAGGAGAGATTTTTTTTTTTTTTTTTTTTTTTTTTTTTAATTCTGATCACTGACTAAGTCTGACAGTAGTCAGCATTGTAAGAACTTTATTCATCCTGAAAAYATATGCACTTCTTCAGCAGCTAGGCATTGCTGTGTCACTTCTCATTGCATTTTATTAGCTGGATGCAAAAATAAACATACAATGGATCATTACTTTTTGGTGACGAAGAACACAATTTGGCATGCCTTAAATATGCTTTTAATGAAATTTATAATAGTGCACATTTTCTGATAACAAGTATTTTTAAAAGCCCTGCGAGTCCATAAACACGGGTTGACAATTAAGGTTCGACACAGATGAATGAATGTAATTTATTCACTTTAGTAGAGGTGTGAAAAATGACTTCAATATCCCAATATCTTGCTGTTCATTGATGCTCTACCCCTGTGATTGCACATTACTACTCTGGTTTTMGCAGCTCAGTTGCTGGAGAGCCAAGTTGTTCCTGATGCTGCCCAGACATTGTTTCTCTGTGTGTGACTTCAGGGTGATTGTAAATAGTTGAGCTGTCACAGCAAAGAATTTTCCTGTTTCCCAACCAGGAAAGAAAAGCAGGGAGCACATGGAGGCTGTCAAACACATGCACCATGGCAGCAAAGCAGAGGCTCTTACAGGAGCTAACAAAACCAGCTCAATAAAAAATCCTTCTCAAAGTACAAAACAGCTTCGAAAATTTTTAATTGATTCATGTAGGTCTTTGTCATATAGTTTTGTTCTCTCCTTCCCAGGAAATGTAAACATTGCTGAATATGGAAAAGAAAAAACCAAACAAACAAGCAAAAAAAAAACAAACCAAAAAACAAAAAACAAAAAAAACCAAAAACAAACAAAAAAAACCCAACAAAAACAAAAACATCTTTAAACACTTTCCTTTCTTCTAATATACAGAAAAGAGACACCTAAAAGTAACAGAAGCAACAGTATTGGTTTTTGATTTCCTGATGAAATGCTTAACCTTTTCACTGATGGCAGAAATTTCCTATCCTATTTGAAAATCAAAGTAACTTTTKTTGTTATAGTAAAAAGCCTTTCTATTTTTTTTTTTCTTAGTTATTGCAAAAGGAATGTTTTTTGAGCTCTGGGATGGGAATAGGAAAAGTAAGTTTATTAATCAGCATGAAAACACTTGGCCACCGAAGCACATAACTTTAAAGTGTGAATAAAGCCACAGATTTCAGAGAAACTTAAGTGCTGCTCTGAACAAGGTTATAGAGAGAACATTTTTAATTATTGA
Organism: Malurus melanocephalus; assembly: GCF_030028575.1. Lineage (NCBI taxonomy): Eukaryota > Metazoa > Chordata > Aves > Passeriformes > Maluridae > Malurus > Malurus melanocephalus. Next base: position 455,469 of record NW_026623478.1, read on the forward strand.
ATTAGCAGAGGGACATATTTAACTTTAATTTTGCTCTCTGCTCCTCACACGCCCCTTTCCCTAGTCATTAAGCACTAAAGTGAGGGTTCCTGTCATTTAAGTGTGGAATAGGAAATGGGAAGAGTGAAAACATGCTGAAAAAAAAAAAAATACCCAAAAAACTAGGGAGTGGGCAAAAGCCCATTTGGGGAGTGCCAAAGCACTGTTGCCCTGTGGTGCCCTTGGGTTTTGAGGGGCTCAAGTGTGGAGCCCTCCAGCAGTAATTGCAGTCTGGCAGTGCTATGCCATGTGAGCACATAATATAATTCCTGGTCTCTCAGGAAGATTAAATGCTTGCAGATTTGTGCTGGCTAYAAACCAGTTTGTGTTCCAGATTCGACTGCTTGAATTCTAGCTAAAATTATCTCCCCTCTGTAAGTGTGACACAAACGACATTAGGAAATCACACTTTGTAAGTTGGTTTTGGTTGTTGGTTTGGACCTCATGCCAACACCTCACAGAACAGGGCCCTTCCCTAACTCAGATTACAGAGTGTTTTTAAAGGAGGAAACAGTGAAAATTGCCTGTTAGTAGAGAATCAACGTAGCTATATGATAAATGCTTTCAGAATGGAATTAATGCTTGTTTTCTGTAGGAATCATGAGCAGTGAGAAGCATCCTGCAGTGTGTATGAATAAAGAATTCAAATGTTGTCTGGTCATTTTTGTCAATTAAAAATCAAATTTACTTGTATTTTACTCTGTGTGCTGTTACTTAGGTATGYTGTAATTGTGGTGAGTCAAAATCAAGTCAGTCACACAAAAGAGGAAAGATTTTCTGCTGGATTTTCTAGACCATCTATAGTCAATGGATGTATATTGAATTCCTATATTTGTATTTTCTAAAATCAAAGAGCGAAGTTAATTTAAAAGTAAGCTTATGCCCATCTTACCTATTCAACAAAGTGCTTTAGTTTTAAAGTTTTAGGTAGGATGCAATTTTAAGTAGGATGCAATTTTGTAGTAGGTAAGGCTCTTCTAAATCTTTTCAGACCAAAGCAGAGCATGGTAATGCCCTCCACACAACAGCTGACTGAGGTGGTTCTTCATTAGGATSAAATATAGAATATATTGATGATTTGTTTTATTGTATATAAAAATCTTTGTATAAAGTACTGCWTTTTGTAACATAATATTTGAATGGAATAACCAAAAATCTAAATTAAGACAGGAACAATGAGGCAGACTTCAGATATCCTGGATTCAGGGGTGGTGGTTACCATGAAAACTCCATGGGTCTCAAGCATTTGGATCCTGTGTCACTTAATACTCATCAATATTTTATTTCATGTGTTCAAATGGCTTTTCTGTAGCTGTAATGAATCCTTTTCTTTCTGGCAGGAAGTAATATGATTCCCTAATATTGACTCAGTTCCCTTGAATATTCAATGCAAAATCATTGGAGATTTGTTAATAGAAGAATTAGCATGTACCAAAAAGAAATTGCATCAGGGCGATTATATTTGCTAATAGATTTTTTTTTTTTTTGCTATGCTAAATTATATTCTTTCTCTATAAATCTTTATTAAACGCTGCCAATTCAGCATCTTTAACCTGATTGTTTCATYTGCATGCTTTGCCTTTGTGATTGGATTACAGTTTGTTGTACTTTACTCTTTATTATCAGCTCTCTGGATATGTAATTATGCATTATTACTTAAAATTCGATTTACTTTTTTCAGTATTTAAGGTATTGAGACAATAATATGCAAAAATATTTTTCTGTTTCTTCAAGCCCTTCTGCAGCTCTTCACCTCAGCCTCTGTAACAGTGCAAAAAAATAGCTTGCATTAATTTTTGTGCCCAAATTTCAAACATCTTTGAATATATTCTCAAGGACAGCAAATTAGCACAGGGAAACAAATAGATAAAATATACAAGATTATATGAAAGGTAAATGACGATGATTTAAATATGCTTTTACAGCAAAAAACATCCAAACTTCTAAAASAAATACAATAACAATGTAAAAATATGAATACAAAATACAAAAACAAATACAAAAACAATACAGTGTTTTCTAACTTACCTATATTTAAATAGATAATTTACTCAATTGTTACAGTACAGTGACTTAAGATCTACCTTGTAGAAATAAAGTGAAGAACTCTAAGGGAGATAAAGAGCTGGCTAATCAAGAGAATACAAAATGGTTTTATGAAGAGTTCTCTAAATAGAGATTAGTAAAGAAATTTTTCAAGGACAATTTTTCATATTCATCCTCATTAGTATGTTCATTAATGACATGACAGGAAGAASCACATATATGCCAAAGGGGGTTTAGATGATGCTGTGAAGAGAACTGGGGCAATTCATAGAAAATAATAAAAATATTACAATCGAAATGTGCATCACTTAGAGATGGCAGTTCAGGAAACATCTCTCATTTAATCACTCTCTCATGGATGGCCAAACTGCAAATATTGTGTAACTCTGGAAAGGTCTATCCTGAATTTAGTTTGATAGGGCCTCACTTATAGAACTGTTTATATTCTGATTATTTATTCTGATCTATTTGTATTCTGATTATTTCCAAAGTTAGGAAAGATCACAGTCCCTTCACAAGTAGCCACATGAACAAGATAAGGGCAGCAGGTACAGATTGCACTGGGACAGACTTTATCTCAACATAGGAAAGAAATTTTTACAGCAGGATCAATCRCTGGAACAACCTCCCAAGAGACACAATCACAGAATCATAAAATCAATCATAGAATCATGGGATGCTTTGGGTTGGAAGCAGACCTTGAATTTTAACCCTTCCACTAGACCAGGTTGCTCAGAGGTTCATCCAAACCCAGCCTTGAACACTTCCAGGGATGTGGTATACCCAACTTCTCTGTCCCAGTGCATATTTTCACATATCTGATCTAAACCCACTCTCTTTCAGTTTGAAGCCATTCTGCCTTGTCCTGTCCCTGTGTGCCCTTGTAAATTGTCCTGCCCCATCATTCCTGTAAGTTCCCTTCAGCTACTGGAAGGCTGCAATTAGAACACCSCAAAGCCTCTTTTCTAGGCATGGTAGAGTCTCCACTGCTGCTTTCCACATGTGTTACTAATTGCCTTCTAATTATCTACTCTAATTTCAGGACAAAACCCATGGGACATGGCAGGAAGAATTACTCTATGGCTAGAAAATTCTCTAAGTCTTTATCTTCCAGTTTCACCTGAGAGCCCTTTTGGTTTGGGTAAAGAAATGGGCACTGAACAAGTGCCCCATCAGTGAGTTGTGGCATTRAGATGGATGGTAGCTTGCTTCTTTATTTTTAAAAGGTCTTCTCCAGTATCTGTTTTAAGGCCATTTACTCATGGCTCTGGGAGAAAAATTAATCATTGCAGGTCAGTTTTAGCAGAAGTACTCAGAGCTCCTTTGCAGACTTGGTCTCAAAATTATGCCTGAAATCAGCTCTGGATTTAAACAACGAAGCTGTAAAGTCTGTTATCTTCAGACACAACTACAGCAGGCTGGTAAACATTTAACAGTTTGCAATAAAACCTGTGGGATTAAGCAGCATCATTATGTCTGGCCTTCTGTATCGACTYCTGATGAGTGACTGTCTGCAAGAAATAAGCAAACACAAATTTAAATACTGATGCTGACTAGGCAAAGCCATTTTGCAAAATGAGAACCAAAATAATTTAATTTGAGGCTGCCAACCTTAGAGATAATTTTGTTCGGAAATTTTTAAATTTAAGGAAGTTGTTCTGGAAGAGTTCATTTTTAACTTTTACTAGTACAGAGCAATAAACWGCCTGACAGAGAAAATTAGATAAACCTCATCATTTTTTTTTCCCAGCCAATCACTAGAAACATGGATTTGTACAATCACTGATTGGAAAAGCCATCTGTGCTATCTATAACTTTGTAGCACTCAGTATTGACAGAACTCTTTGTGTGTAGCCTGAGGTTGTTGTGGCTAATAAAACCCATCTTCGTAGGTTTTCCATTAACTTTTCTTTCTTCTTAAACCTACTTGGTTTGCTGTCATAGTCTACAGCATTGCTATACATGAACATCCTAAATTACCTGTCAGAAAACTACTTTAAATCATGTCTGAACTAATATTTTTTTCTTTCTTTTTCTTTTTTTCCTTGTCTTCATTAAGCATACCTCTTTGAAAATGAGAACCACACATATTTAATGGGGGTGTGTATATAGATATATATAATATATGAATGGATGCAACCACAGAAATCCACGTGAACCCTTATGTATGTTTAAAGGACCAGACACTTTTCCTTCAAGTTACTATTGCTAAGCAACCAGTTCCTCCTGCCTGCTGCTCTAATGAAAAATGCTCCTAATAGAGCTGCCTGAAATTCTATTTCTCCTGAAAAATCCTCGTGGTCAGTGTTGGAGGGCTTCAGTCACAGGGTTTTTAGGAATCATTAGTGGAACATTGTTTGAATTGACACTTTTGCAATACTGTTGAGATATCCCAAACAATAGTTCAACAAGCTCACTTCAACTGCCTCTTGGTAATTTGAACTTTAAAACAATGTTGAGTTGTTTATCAGCAGATTCATCTAYGTTTTCTGATACTGTGAATGGGTTGATTGACCTTATTGTATGTAGATATGTGTGAGTTTGTAATACAAACTCAGTGTGCTATTTAAAGAGAAACTGATTATGTATGATTTTTACAGAGATGTATTTCCCTATTTTCCTTGCACTTTAAGGATTTTTTCCCAATTTTCCTTGCACTTTAAGACTAATCATTTGCCACACAATGCCTGGAGATGCCTCAGAGCTTGGAACCTTTAGGCTGAAAAAACCAGAAACGTTTGGCAGAACCTCCTTGTAAGCCTTTCAAATGTTACTGGAAAAGGTAAAATAAGTGGTAGAGTGACAAGAATACAAAAAGCTGCCCAAGTTATTTTTTTTTTTTAAAATACAGGATCAATATCATCTGTCTCAGGAATTTAGACTCAAAATATCAGCTCTTAAACTTTGTCATGTCTCTTGGCTTTTTCAGTGAGACCTGCATTTAGACCCTACATCTGAAGCAATACTTTTGTAAATTCATGTCCTTCCATGGTGGTCCAATTACAAATCCTCCATGATCTCTGCACTAAGTTCCTGGATTCCTCCTGATYTCTCAGAAGGGACCTATTTAGTTGTTCTGCACAGGATTTGTCGGGTGCTTAGCAGACATGACCTGTTTAAGTGCTATGATTAAAAATCTTTTTGAGCTTTTGCTGATAACAGCAGTTTCCACAATACAAGTTTTCAACTGAAAGATGTTAACATCCTAAACTTTTCAAGTAGGGTAGGATAAACCTTTTCAAATAATTTTTTTTTTTTTTTTTTTTTTTTTTCTGGGAGCAACTCTTTTGTGACTGGTAGGTGATACCAGCTTACATTTTTGTGAAAGTGAACATTTTTGGTGTACGAACCAACGTGCCTTGTTCTACCACCACCACTGAGCCCTCCTGTGATGGAGAATAAGCCAGTGGGTGRAATGTTTCATGTTGCTGTGTATTTAAAAAGAGATTACAGATTAATCACACGTTTCTGTACAGTGTAATCAGAATGCAGGACTAGAATGGGCTGTACCAGTAGGAGAGTTACATCCACTTCCCTGCRTGTGTAATGGATTCACCATCCCTGCATGTGGAAAGGAAAGACACTCACAGCAGCAATTTCAAAGGAAAGTAGTGCTTTTATTAGGCTTTTAGGAGATCAGGGTTTCCATTTGCCTGCTACCCAACTGATTTTCTAAATGCCACCCCACTGTGATGTCCATGTCACCACCTATTATGTAAAATTTAAAAAGAAGAAAAAAAAAGGCTTTGATAAACATTATTCATACTTTTAGCTGCTATTCAAGGACTATCTGACTGCTTCTTGGATGAAAATCAGAAAAGCTACTCTAGTGGCTRTAAGTAAATACTTAGGAAGAGAGAAAAGAGAAAATTCACCAGACAGTTGATTTTATGGGCAACATGCAAGAGTTTTGGCAAGTATGAGCTCACAAATGCCTTTTTTTCAAAAATAATTTTTAAAATGTGCTTTTGCTTGTTTGTTGAGTAAAATATATAGATAAGAAATTTGTTGTATATTAAATTTTCTCTCAGCTTAGAAACTCTTATAGATTTACAGATTTTATAATGCACCATATGACAGCACTGCAATAGTTGCACTATATTTAAAATGAGAAAGCAGATATTACACTATTTTGAAGGGGTTTCTACAGGAAATCAGTGCCAAACTGTGTGTATATGTATAGAGGGGGGGAGGGAAGGGTATCATTCTGAGACTCTGAGGATATGTACAAATACACTGTAATTTACTTTTTAGAGAACACTTTCTGTAAATACAGGTAACTTTTTTAACAATGTTGTCTCATCATTTAGCCATTACACTTAGCAATATAACATATTTCTTTTATCAATTGAAATTATTACCTGCAAGAATAAAAATACCTTTTGACTTAGAAACAGTTGCATCTTCTGCATATTTGTAAGATGTGTAGTGTTAGCTAAGGCTTTGTCCTTAGAAAACAAAAAACTTTGTTGTTACCGTGACAGACAGAAAAATGCAGGCCTGAAAGAAAATTTCATTTTCAGTAGCTGAAGAACTGAATTATTTTTAGGCTGCTGGAATTTAAAAGGACTGTTTAAACTTTTGAAGTTTCTTAAAGTTAGTATTTAACAAATTTAAGCATTGATACTTATGGAATGAAAATGTTAATTAAAATGTTAACTAAATTAATTAATGTGATTCTAATTGTGACTTCCTTAATGTGTATTTCGGCTTCTTTTCATGCAAATATGTGTAAAGCAGAGTCCCTGTCAAATCTCCACATTACTGAAATGCCAATATGTAATGTGTTTCAGTTCAGGGAAAATAACAAATGCAAGGAAAACCATGTTGGGTGTAAACAATTCTATATATTTTTTTCTTTCTGAGGATTCTGAGGTTGCTTAATCCACCACAGAAGTGCAAAGTGGGAGCTGCTCAGGAGCACAGAGCAGAATTCCCTTTCTTGCACTGCCAGGCAGAGAATATTTCAGCCAGCTTAAACTGCAAGTGGAGCTAGAAAAGACAGGAAGGTAACTACCCAGGGTGTCTTGGGAATAACACTTTTAATCCTGTGAAAAGTGTTTTGCAATACTTAGTGACCCACATGCTTAAAGTGTCCATCACTGCCTTCCATCTAGAAGTATTTGCCTCCTTCCTGTTGTTTGAACAGCATTTTTGGTGGGTCTCAAAAGGAAAACTGTCTTCTGTGAATTTAGATTGCATCTCAGSCTTTCTAACTGCACAAACCCATGAAATTCATCCAGGAACTCATGAAATTTGTCTTGACTTTGGATGTAGAGWCAGAATATATAAAATGGTTAGGGTAATACTGCTTTATGTTTGGAATTACATTAGGACTTGTCTACATTAATACAATTGTGAAAGTTAACCCAAATTGACTAAAGTCGTGAATTCAGAGCATCATTAATTAAAGTAGATTAGTGGATTCACATCCTGAATAAATTTAATTAAACCAAATGCAAGCCCTCTTTAATTCTGAATGAGAGTGTCCAGGCAGGAGTTTAATATAGTTTAACTAATCCATTTTTTAAGCTAATTCTGATTGATCTTAATGGGTGTCCATGAAAATGAGGCATGCAAAGGTGGATATCTGTATGTGTGGGTGAATTCATACAGAACCATAAGGAACTATAATCAAATTAACAAAATACAGCTTTGTTAATTTACATCTTCCATTTCAGGATATATGCTGATTAAACATTCACAATCATCGATGTGGCCAAGAAAAAAAAACAAGTTCCATGCTTCCAGCGATGCTTGGTTTCTAAAAACAATGAACTTTTAAGGTCAAACTGTATGTAGGAAAACATTATTCACTTTTGTATGCGGATCAATCTCATTAAGCTTCCTGCTCCTTTTAATAGATAAGTTAGCCTACAGAGGCAACATGAATAATTGTCTGTACAGAAAACCTTGAACAAGGTAGCATTGCAGACAATAAAATAAACCAAACAAAATTGAATATATCATAACACACACTATTCCCTTCACAAAGTATAGCCTGTCCTCAGTGCTGCTGCAACACAAGCTGGGGAAAGCCAAAAGGGATAAGGAGTTGAGGTTTAAGGATTCAATAGACCACAAGAATGTTTATCTTTCATTTCCCATTTAATTTGCAATATGTATTCCCCTTCCATCTTCTGCTGCTGAAAAATTTCCTTCATTGTGCAAATTGTAAGTCGTGTTTCCAGCCCAATTGGAAGGACGTTTGCATTTCCTTGCTATAAATGATCCTTCATATTAATGGTGGCAAACCCAGAACTTGTTATTGCAGTTTTCACTTTCTGAATAATATTAATTATTATTCATGATAATAATTACCTATTTGTTCAGAAATTTTTTTTTCAGCTGAAAATTACTGAGGAGGCAAACTTTATATGCTGCAGTTAAACTAGTCATAACGTGTGGAGTTTAGAGTGGAATGAATGATTTCTATTTTTATAATGTTTTCTGCTAATCTTAAATTCATTAGTCTTCTCTGAATCAACACCTTGMAGCAATGAAACAATGAGCACAAGAAATGTATTCTAAATGACTGCAACYTTGAGCCAAAAATATGGGCCATTTCATTTCAAAATGGAATATTGTCATATGGAAATTGATAAACTACCAAAAATGGAGTGTGTGAAATAAGGAACACTGATTCTTAGKCAGAATGTTAATATGCAGAACATCTAGATCAATTAATCATTAAAAATAACAGTAATGTGTAATGTGGAAAGTTTAACACTCAGTAGTGTGAACAATGGGAAAGGTCAGATATCTAATTACTGAGTTTGTCATTGCCTGGAAGGATTKGTAGGAACAGTAGTGGTAAAATCTGTTTTTATATTGATTTTATGACTGGTCCCAGGTTTTYTTTCGGTATTTGCCAAGTTCCTCACTGGGTATTAGATCATACTTAGACTTCTTAAGAGAACTGTAATCTCACATTTCAGGGCTAAAATGTCAGCTAGATAGAAGCGAGAAATTTGTTAATACTTTCCTTTTAAACAGGATCTGATAGCATAGAAATCAATTTCTATCTTTTAGCCTCTGCAGTACATTTGCCTTAGAATTATATTATATAACTTGGTAAGATAAGTGTTATGGTGAAATGACATTCTGAAGTTTCACCTGTTAGTTTTGAATACTGAAATTTTAGCCGTATTAGCCTAATAATGACACATTTCGATAACATTTCTTGGAAATTTAACTTTCTACGATTATGTTTCAACTTTGTAACAGTTACCACCTTGAAATAATTTCTGGGTTGCGTCCTGACCCCATGCAGGCAAGACCAGAAAACACTCAAACTTCTCTCTTTGCCCTGATTTCTGTGGAWAGGACACGGAGACGTGGGCCAAAGCGGTCCACAGCTTGTGGAAGAGTTCAGAATTTTGGGACAACAGATCTGTATTTGCTGTACAGGCTCAATAAACCCTTCTTGCCTTCAGAAGGTGCCTTTTAGGAGTTTTTGGTCTGTTTCCAAAGCATTGGGAGACTGGGATCTGTATCCATTAACTGGTTATCCAGGGCTGATTTGACTCCTTCTTGTACAAGGTCTGGGGAGTGTCTTTTCAGGGAGTAAGATATAATAGCTTGCTGAATTTTCAGTCAATAGGAAATATTGAATACAGAACACAGAGGAACCTCTTAATGCCTTTTGCTCTTTGAGGGTCTTTGGTGTAGAATTTGTGAATGTGAAGACACCCTGTGTTGTTGGGTTGTGTCTGTTTAGGCACTGAAGTAATTTCTTTTAGAATTTAGTTCTCCATTCTTATCTAAGTGGGAATTATTACTGCTTTTCTGTCATCCCCTGTATCTCTGCTGTCATCTGGAAGCCCCTTGGTGACCCAAAGTGTGGGATACATCCCTGTGCTCTGCCATCTCTGCTACAGGAGGCTGAATCTCCTGGCTGCCCCCTCTTTGTTCTGAGCTGGGGGTCTCACCCAACCATGATGGGTGATCAGGCTTTTAAAAAAAAAAAAAAAAAAAAAAAAAAAAAAAAAAAAAAAAGTGGAGTATGGTGTGCCAAAGCCAGGACACGCAGAGAAACGTGACGTCCAAGTTTTAGAGTTATCACGTTGGAAGTCAGTTTTGCAAATGGATTTTATCCAAAGGGTTTAATACACACAATCTGGGCTCAAATATGTACTCTAAATGCTTTTTCTAAGTATGTGTTGAACTTTTTGGCAAATGCTTCAGTTTAAGAAAAAAATAAATATTTTTAAAATATCTGCAGCGTGCTTGAGAGTCATGTAATCTGATGTAATCTCAYATAAAATATGGGTTTGTGTACAGTGTGCTATCTCATTAAAGAACGGTTAAAGCAAGGACAGCAGCTATTTATTTTTTGATGCTTTAAGCATATTAGGAAAGGTTAAGCACTTAAAATTATATTGTTCAGTATGACACARAAAAATTAGTTTTCTCCTTTGCCCTGTTTCCATTTTCACAAAGAGAAATGAAATGGAAGTTTATAAGAGAGATTATGTCAAATAGACCAAAATTATATCAAAACTTGATGGCGTGTGGAGCCAGAAATTTTCCTAAACAGGAAAACTAAGGATTCCTTAGAGGTCACAGAGTACTAGGCTGAAATGAAGGCATTACACTAATGTCCTATGTGCTTTGATAGGTGAGGACAATGTAACAGCCCCTGTGAGGCAATTATTAGGAAAAACCATTTGAARCAGTTTTGTGGTTGCTCTGTCTTACAAAACAAATTATACTGCAGCTGCCGAAGGGATTTACACAATACAAATATAGTCACATTTTTTCCCTGTTTTCTCTTTCAGTTCTGACAAAAAAGTCTGCAGATGTACTCAGAGATCTGTCCAGTAGTAATTAGATTAGCATGGTAATTGGACTGTAACTTCATTTACTCATGCAAATGAAGACTAATCCATTTTTGTCAAGCATTTGTTGTTGTTGTTGTTTTAGCAAATAGAACAACTTATTTGGTATTACATTTTGTTGACTTTTTTTTTTCAGGTGTCAGATTTTTCAATAAAAAGTTTCTTGAGGCTTAAAGGTTATATCTTTCTACATGAACATGAGTTTTTGTTCCACAGTGGAGTAGCATTTTTAGTGCTGGAAATAAGGAATATATAATAATCAAGCCAAAATATGAGGGTTAATTTTATTGCATGTTATTTAGAATGGCCTTGGGGGTCTATTTCCTTTCTGCATTTATAATTATTTATCAAGTGAGAAAAAGCAAAAAAAAAAAAAGAAGAGAGCATGGTGACCTATTTAAATCTTAAATATCAAGGTTAGATGTACATGTTGCTCAAATACTGTGTATATTTGACCAAACCTTACAGCTCATGGGTTTCTGAACTGACTTCCTCCTCAACACTTAGCATCTAATTAGCTGTGGTCTTCTAGGAAGATAAATATGTTTTTTGATTTTTTGGTTTTTTTTCTCAGCTGACATGCATATCTGTTCACATGCACTTGTACTTTCACATGTGCACACACACACATTTCAACTCCACTTGAATAAAAACGATTTTCAAATTTTGCATTGTCACCTTCAGCACATGAAGGACAGAAAAGAAAGCCCAGCTGATCTGTGAACATTTTAGGGGTAAGAAGACTGAAATGCTCTTTTTTTTTTAACAAAAGTTTGTATTTTGATGCATGTATAGGCTGTAAGATTCATATGCCCTCGAACTGCAATTACAGAAGTCTTGCCCATGCAATACAAACAAACACTTGAAATTGTAAAAAAA
>NW_026623478.1:467325-469139 GCF_030028575.1 Malurus melanocephalus
AAAAAAAAAAAAAAAACAAAAAAAAACCCAGAACTGACAGGAAGAACTGCAGGGAAAAATTTAGTAGACAAAGTTAAAGAGATTAATGTGCTATGGAAGAAAGTAATTCGTGCTAAGCACATTCTGTGGTTGGAGAAACAAAGACTGACTTCACCACGACACYGTGACACAGTTTGATCTCCAGCTGCAAGAGCAGTGTTGATAAAGCCTGTGGAAACTGTTGAAACAGAGCTGGACATTYAGTCTGAGGTCTCTGATTATCTGTAGTATAAACAAAGATATAGCCTTGCCCTTTTGAAAAGGTCAGGTGCAATGTTTCCTGAGATGCTGGGCAAACTTGCAGAGCAGGAAAGGGCAGGGGAGGAGATATCCAGGGGGAATGTGGGATGCACAACCAGAAATGTGATGTCAGCATGGCTGTGGGACCAGGTAAAAATAGGGGAAATAGGCATTAACACAATAATCTGATCATGAGCAATTTTGGCACTCCAAGTCTCAAGAAGTGGAAGATGGATTGCCTCTATTGTCCAACATGGAATAATGGAATTCTTTTCAGAATTTAAACTTCATCCTGCCCCAGTCTCAGTGGTTTAGGCCACCTGGCAGAGGATAAGAAATTAAGCACACGAAGCCTGTCTCCCACCCTGTTTTCCTGTTTGTGGAAAGGTCTTTAAGTACAAATAGGATATGCCACTTTGCTATTTGTCAGGGATTTTTGTAACTTTTTAAAGTGAATTAACGATTAGACCAAAACCAGCTTAATATTTTCCCAACACACACACACTCCCATGTAAATCCCTACTGATCACTCCCATTTCATCTGTCTTGGACATACTTAAATTGATACAAAATGACTGGGAACTGTGAGATTTTAAGGTGCAAATTTCTACTTTATATTTTTCTTTTTGCCTAATTCATTTATTTATTGATAAATCTGGCCTTTTGTTTAATTTGATGAAATTAGAGAGAAMTGAGTGATTTGTGCTAATAATAATGTAACTTCTGTATTTTAAAACTGATCAATCTTGGCTAAAGAGGATAGWTTCCAGGATAATCCAGTCAGTGATTACAGAAAAGCACAGAGGGAGCTGACATGCTAAGTGAGAGAGGAACACTCAGGAATTGTCAGAAGGTGACCAGGTGACAGATTTTTTTTCCCTGGTGAAGTTGTTGGTGTTTCACCACCGTGTCTRTCTTTTCCTGTGGAGGTTTGYCCTATGGACTCTGCCAGGCAYRGGGCAGCAGTGATCAAGAGCTTSTKTGAATCAAAGTGATTGAAAGAGAAAGGAAGGTTAAATCTGAGCTCAGAGAATCTGTTTTGCTCCATTTCAGTGTCTGCTGAGAACACCAAGTGCCCCGAGCCATGCTCTGTTAGGTTAGCTGAGCCTGTTCAGCGGTGCCATGCTCCCAAAAAACTGTCAGCAGTGCCTGGATAAAAGATTTCTGTGACCATTGTATTAAACTGTACAGTTTTAGCCTTTTTTTTCCCCCACTGGGAAGAAAAAAGAGCGAGGGTGCTGGGACTGCTTCACTCTACCATGACCTCTAGAACCACAAGCTTTTGTAATGAAAATGTCTTCCTAAGAGCTTTATATCTAAAAAATTTTCTACTCTAGAAAAACCCAGGGGCAACATTGAAAATTCAGGATTAGCTTTTCAATGTTTTTRAGTATATCAGAGACATAAAAATTTGGTTGTAACTGTACACATTCTAAAATATGTTGGACAAGTCAAAATATTGCAGAAAATTCCTATTTCAGAAAATATTTCAGAAATTGTTTCAGAATTAAATGGAGTCCAGCATTTTTCTGTTG
>NW_026623478.1:469185-500244 GCF_030028575.1 Malurus melanocephalus
ATATATATATATATTCCACCCCTTCCCCCCCCCATTTTGGAAATATCCTGATAAGATTTGAAGCAACTTTTTATTTCTCAATAATTTTTTGGAAAGGGTAGGCAACTGCAGTAGTTTTAGTTTTTTTTTATAAATAGTTCTGGAGAAGTTTCAGAAGGACAAAAATGTTAAACTTCAGTGTTAGGTCCTACACATAATCCTGGAACTTAATTTGCCACCATCCCACATCTCTTGTGACTGTTAATGATCACAAAACCAATCACTACTGCCCATCAGAGTAGGGAAAAAAGAATGTATCCAAATATGCATTAGAGCAAAGGAAACGTTTAAAGGAAAAAAAAGCAAAATCCTCTTCAATAAACATGATTCACAGAGTAGAAGACAAAATGTGAAATGTAAAGGAATTTACTTTATAACCCTCACGTGCTGATATTCCCTTCAATGCCAACTATGCTATTTACTGCATAAATTGATCATTATTTCCATTTTGCATTCAACATGAAACACAGGTAACAGGACATTAATTTGCTTTTCAGAATGACTTGTATTTTTCWGTCAGGTACCCTAGATTTAGGAATTCACTGTTCTGCTGTGGCAGGCTCTGATCTGACTTTGAGGTAATAGTATAACACTCTTCTTTTTTTCCTATGGTGAGTTGAAATGTGGTATTAAGGAAAACATAAAAGGAAAAAATCCAATTAGTCTCTGTAGGAAATAGCCTTATATGACACAYAGCAGGGTACATGCAGTTAAATATGGTAAATTCATATGCTGAGATTGATTTATTCTGTGTTTTATAAAAACTTCTTCATCTCGGAGGGAAGACTAAAAGTAAAGGCATGTAAATACAAGTGAGTGCAAGCCTTTCATGTATGTGAAATCCCTGCTATTTTTAATATATATTATTTATTTCCTTCTGAGCTGTATTTTATGYCAAAACCTTCTCAAAGAGTAGGTTGTGTAAGGAATAAGCTGAGACTAGGAATTAGTGCAAACCTGTACCAAGAAGAAAAAAGCTGATAAGAAACTAGGTATTTTGGAGTTCTGAAGTGGCCTCTGGGGTCTTGTTTGAATTTTTCAAAATACCTCAGCTGCACAAAGGTGATTTTTGAAGATAGYGAAGATAGTGAAGATATTAGACTCCCAGTAAGAGTTCTAAAAAGAAAAAAAATTGCATCAGTGGGAGTTCATGGGCTGAAAATAAGCTAGAAACCTCTGTTTAGAGCAGAATTTGTAAGAATTTGTGGTGTAAAATCAGAAATTTCTTCTGGCCCTTTCACATAAAATCCAACAAATTTTCAGTGGAAAAGGTATTYTTCTTTCATAAGTGCCTATAGCACATTTGAAATACCTCTCAGAAAGAACCTCCTGCAAACACTGGTGGTGTTTATGTCATATGTAGAGAGCATTTTCAAGAAAAAAAGAAAAAAAAAAAAGAGAACAACAAGAAGAACTGTAAAATTTATCAGCTTATACTTTTCTATCGCTTTGTATTTCCATTTTGCATTTGTGAGAGAATAAATATGATATTTAAGTGGAACATAGATACAGAGCCTGGAAGCARACAAATTTGTGRTGTCGAAGTTGGAGTAAAGTTTAGRARTTCAAKTCAAAAAGTTKCATKTTTACTCTTTGAACYTTTGCTGAATTCTTCTTTCAGCATTATGAGAACAGTTCTATTATTTGTCCTCCTCTATAATTTGGAAACCATTGCCATTTCACAGAATTTTAACATAGCGAGGAAAACAGAATTACAAATTCACAGGGCAAGGAAGAGATCATTGGATGAGAGATATGTAGRAATTTTTCAATGAAATTTTTAATCAGAAAAGAGATATTAGTCATTCAAACAGGTATTTTTTAAATTTATCTTGCTATTCAAATCACCATTTTTAAGTCCTAAAGTTATGAAAATTAGAACTTTTTGTTTTCAGGGTGAAAGGTTAATTTTGCTCCACATCACATTTAACTTGACAGCATAGTTACTGAATGCTTAAAGAAAGAGAATTAAAAGGATAATTGTTTGCATGAAATATTTCTGAACTCAACTAGCTTATAATTATAAATTTGTAAACGAATTTTATTTGTTACATTTTGCTTATTGCAGTTTTCAGTAGCTGATTTCATATTCTTTTAGAGCAGAGAACTTTTCCAGCCTTTTGTTTACAGCACTATGAATGTCTGAGGGACAAAAGAAAAGCTAAGAAGAGAAAATAATAGGTCAGATTTCTATGAACAATCTCTGTGATCAGAACTTTATAAGATAACTAAGATAATGATATTTTTTTTTGTCTGCATAAAAGTCCATGAAACTTGATCGAGTTTGCAAAAAAATGTTTGAAAAATTGCATTTGTCAGAAAAGTGTGGATTAAATTCTGTATGTTAAGATTTTTCTGATGTTAATTTAAGAAAAATGTTGTGTTTAAGCAAGTTTGTCACAATGAATCATGCTAAAACAGGGTTCATGTGTTCTGAGAATGTTGTTCCTGGTGTATTTTGCCCTGGTAGGCCAAAAAAAAATCCATGAGGTTTTATCTCATCAAGCAGCCTTTGGCGTCTCATTGAACGCTCACAATACATTTTTTAGGGAAAAAAAAAAGAAACTTCCAGGAGAAAGCAGAAGACACATACAATCAACTTACATTTGAGTGGAATTCATTCCCTACCCTGTATATTTGCCTCTGGTGTGTTCTGTTTTTGCTTTACCTGCCAAGTCTGAAATATCTGCTGACTCCCCTGCAAGAGTGCAAAGTGGTGCTCTCAGAGAAGTGACTCCATTTAAGTGTTTCTTTGGCAAGATAAAATAAAAAATATTTATAATAATTTTTTTTTATTATAATGAAAATATTTCTAAAATATATTTTAAGGACTTTTATCTATATCATATATGTATATAACTGCAATAAATCTATCACTCCCTGATATATATATATATATATATAATCCTCCATTGATTGTTTCACAATAACATTCCATAAATTTGAACCATTAGGAGATTACAAAAAGATGGCAAGTTAAAGAGGAGAATCACATTTTCAAAAACTTGAGTTGAACTGTTCAGAATCATACCAAAAAATGAAAACACTTATAATGTTCAAGGATCTCCTAGAAACAGAAGTGCCTAATTATTATCCCTGATACCTTAATTCCCTTCTCTTCTCTCTTTTAACCCTCTTCTGGCTGTTCTTCTGAWCCTTCATTCAGCTCTACAGGTGTTTCCCAATGTCTGGAATCATCCCCACCCACACATTTATGAGACAAGATCAATTTTTACCTCCAAGACAAAAGCAGTGCCTGCTTCTYACCATCGTGTTGGCAAGGAACTGGGAGCTGTTTTTGTCCTTGTCATGGATGATGGGCATTTTGTGCTACTGTTATTTCCCACATATTCTCATTCCACCTATCACTTTGCAAAATTGTATTTTCTCAGATGCATTTGAGGACATGTTTAGTGGTTTGCTTGGTTATAAGGGAGGGTATCACAACYATTTAATTTTGATCATGTAATCATGCCCTCCAAGAATACCTGTCTCTTGCCATATGAAGAAATACTAATATTAGCTTCACAATGCTCCTCTTTAATCATTTTTACAGCCCATARTGATTAAAAACCTAATAAAAGTCTGTCATTTTAATAATTACCATAAAATGCTGTTGACACAATCAAAATTGCTCAGTCACGTCTTGTCCACTTACAGAACAGGAAGTTATTAAATTTAAACTTCTAAAAGCCAGAATATGAAACATTAAGGCAAGCCACAGCTTTATTCTAAGATTTCATATATGGATTGACATCTTTCCCCACTATTAGTGTTGCTCAATTACTTATGTATTTTTACACTCTGTGGAAATACCTTCATGGCCACACATTTTCACCATTCTCTACACACATTTTCACCCTTCTCTTCTTCCCTAGGCACTATTTTTACCTCAGTTTAGGCAAGAAAAATGGAGATTTCTGAGAACAGGTGGTTAAGAGAAAACACTGTTTCTTCCCTTGTGCCCTCTGGAAGTGATACTGGGAGCAAGAGGAGGTTCAAAGGCTTGAAAACTTCCAGCTGATGGCAGGTTCTYCATCTGTTTTTGGGAATCCAGGCTGTCAGAAAGTGGTAAATGGAACACATAACGAGCAGTAATAATTCAACAGCCCCTGCTAAGGGATAACATGAAATAGTTGTGTTTTCTGGCTTGAAAAACTTACGAAACAATGTGAAAAATGCACAAGGAAATACAAGGAGGAGGCAGTCTTGTTTAAACTGATAGTAACATCTATTATAGATGTGCTACTCAGAGGTGCAGCCACGCTGATTGATGGGCTTGCTGGAGACAAAAGAACTTTTGATGCATTTGGAACAAACCCCTACCAGGGAACTCTGTCTGGGCTATTTTGGTTCTGGCTACCATGGAGAAGAGGGTCTTGACTTGTGCATTGATATTTTCCATGATTTAGTGAGCACTGAATAAAATATGGATGTGTTTGTGTGTGTAGAAGGCTAAAACCCAAAAGCAACTTTCAGCACACCGGAGGAAGAGGATGAACATTGACTTTGAGTGGTTTACATGGAGGTTGTGTAAGCCAAATGCAGTCAGGAACAACCTCAATTTTAGAATTTGTCCTAAAATGGTCATCCATTATGTACTGAACTTATTCATCAGTGAGTCAGATGGGTGTTCAGATTTAAGAAAGTAGGGGTGTTCTCCACAGAGTAATATAGAAGAAATATTAGGCAAATTAAACAGAAATTTCATTTTTCCTTGCTGTAAATTTTTGTTCCAGAAAGAGATTGTACAGAAGGAATCAGTGGATAACCTCAAGGTTGTGGCAGTTTTTTAACTGAGTTAGACTGTAATAAAAATATTTTTATTTTATTGCTGTTATTGTTACATCATTATACAGTGTTTTGGAAAGGGGTTTAGTAAAATCTGGTCATTTTTGTTATGTTTCAGTCTCTGYTATTTTTATACCATSTCTGAAAATCTTCACCAAATAGAARTGGCTRGGATTATATAYATTTTGGAAAGCAAAATAGATCAGATCACTGCCAGTGCATGCTATATTTTAAAATAGTTACTCAATATCTTTTTTGGACTGTGGGCCAAATGTAGGCACTGACATTTCTTCAGCACTAAATTGTGTTTGCTCGTCATTAACATATATGAACTGCCACAGAATTTCACTGCTTATCTGCCAATTTTGGCAACAGGGCTGCAGAGTAATCTTTGTCCAAGACCATCTTAAGGCATAAAATTTCTCATTTGTCAAAATACTCCTTCTCTCAGTTCCACTCTATCTGTCAACTTGCAGCTATAGACTTATCCTTGAGTTCTGTCCTACAGTTCTGTGCACTTTCCCTCACTTACTTTCTTTCTTATGAGTAATGTACAAAAACTATTTTGGTGAAGCCTGCTTTTTGCTTGTCACAACACAAACTAGAGTGAGGTCTTTTAAAAGGATACTGATTTTTATAAACACAGTTTACAGAATTCTCCCTCATCTTCGTGACTAAAATCAGGGACACTGACACTYCTTCATCCCTATTCTTAGTAAATCTGAAAAAAAACCCCCTCCCAGCTGTTGCATAGAACACTGTAATTTTATACAAGAAAAAACACCAGTGCTCCAACTGTAAGTGAACTAAGAGAAGTGGTGGAAGAATAGGAGTTTTTATATCAGGGATCGAAAAATAAAGACACGAGTTTGCAATAATCACTTTTGCATGCATTCTGTGTGTGTCTGTGAGCATGTATGAAAATTTCTCCACAAAGTTATGTAGAGGCAAGAAGAAAGGAAACAGTATCAACACCATGCTTTTAAAAGAATAGAATGTAAGTTGCTATCCTTAGTCTTAAAACTTATTTTTTTTTTTTTTTTCAAATGAACCGTTTGCCCAACAGCTCTCCATCTTCCTAGAGTCAYAGACTTTGATCCTGTGCTAAAAGACTTCACATTTCTTCTCCAGTGTATTTTCAGGCTTTCTCTCCTCTTTTCGATTCTGTTTTGTCGATCAGCCCACTGGAAGTCTCTTATCCCAGCTAAGAAACAGCAGGATATTTTTCTGTCTCAGAAATACCTCTAGATCAAGTCAGGAAGAGGTAACACAGGCACAGAGAGCASAGAGACTTGGTTTAGAATGAGTGAAAAGAAAAAATAAGATAATATAGTTGCAAAGAGAATTAAAAGTAAAGCATTTCTTGAGCTTGAGAAACTTTATTTCTGTAATAGCCAAATTATAATGCAATTTTTAATTGCATGTTCATGTACTTTTTCCATCAATGAAAGTGCAAAATACTACAACTTCATCAAATTGTAAGTGGTTTACATGAAATCAAGAACTAATGTTTCCTAGATGTGTGATCCATACCTTACAGAATGCAAAAGTCTGCCTTCACCTAAAGAATTTATACATAGGAATTTTGTTGAGGGTTGGGATCTTTTCTTCAGAGTATCTAAGCAAATGACAGTTCCACAATCTTTTATGAAATGTGAAGTTTATTAGGAGAAAGGCACAGAAATTCTGATGTCAGGAAGAGAATCCTCGATGTTCATTTTCCCATAAGCTTTACAGAAAGCCTTCAATGGGATAAATCCCCTCGGTTTCACAGAATAACAAAATCTTTTGCAGATGATGGAACAGAAAGAAGCAATAGGGGCAGTTCCTGTCAAAGGAGTTTTCAGAGGCTCTCTTGATCATCTGCTCTCATTTCTCTGCCTTATATCTRTCTCTGTCCCACCAGTACATAGCACTTGTCTCTTTTATTTATCTCCGTCTCCTCTCCCAAGTTTTGGGGTTTTTTTGCCACTACTGTGGCAGAAAATGTGTGCACTGCAAGGAACTCCTTCATTCCAACTTCCACCTATGTCTCAAGTCTCAATATCCCATGGATGGTTTGCTTTGTGGGGAAATCTGCCTGGTTTGGGGTCACAGCCCCCCTCAACCACCAGTTCTTCTATATATTCTCAACAGAACACTCAAAGAACCTAAAAATCGTCTGCTAACCCCTTGTGATGCATCTTCTGTTTGATTTTGTGGAAACTGTGTGTTCATTATTCTGTTGTCTTTTCTCTCCAAGTTAATTAAAGTTAATTGATTAATTGGTACTCTGCTATAGCAACTACCCATCTGGAAAAGCACCAATCTGCAGAGTGATCATATGTGTAGAGCACATATAATTTGTTAYCTTATGTGAAAAGGCCAGAACTCCTTTTAAATTAACTTTAAGGTGCATTTTCCTGTAGAAGCAGTCGAGACAAAGCACAGCATAATTGCTCACAGGTCCTCCCCATATTTCTGCATGCTTGAAATCAGATGCACAGATGTAGCTCTGTTTCCAGCAAGGCAATTTAAGGAATTTTCTTCCAAAATGTTTTCTCTGGCTTCCTGCATTTCACATGGTCACCAGCACACCTGGTGTGTAAGAAATTTGCACGTTTAGGGGTGGAAAAAAAAAACCAACTTCTTTTAATATTTTGGCAACAGGAGCTGGGTGCTCCCATAAGTCAGTGGTGGCAACTGAAATTCCATGCTTAGAGTTGTGCTTTCAGTCTTGTTTGCATGCTACAATCAAACCAATTCCTCTTTATCAGTGAATTTGTAAAAATTGGGGCATTTTTTACAGTTCATGGCATTTGCAAGTATATGTAGAGTCCACTATATATGATTCTGGAACATGCACATTCCCAATCATCCTCATGTATTGTAAAAACAAATATTAAGTTGGCCCAAATAAATCCTTAAAAAAATAAAAATGCTTCATATATGTCAAAAGCATTGACTTGATTTGAAATATTTCCTTTTTACTTCATTTCGTAATCAGTTCCAAAATTTTCTATTCTTCTCCCGATTCAAAAATTTGAAAATGCAAATTCCAAGTTATATTTTGCCTAGACCAAAAGTAATTTTCTTGCTATTTGCTTTATTTGAGCAATTGAGTAAAGCAAAAAGATTACAAAKTGCCTGGAGAGAGAAGGATTTGCTGTTCAGAATATGGTAGGAAGATAAATGTATATTCACTTTTGTAAAGTTCTTCCAGTATCTGCCAGAGGGTTGGGCAAACCTGATTGTGATGATTTTCTCTGAAACTGCACATTAATGCATTTGCTTTCTGTGGAATAACTAGTTTTTGTGCCCAGGGTAAGCTAAAAAAATTAATTTCTGAAATAGTTTTCCTTATTTTCCCAGAAAATGGGGTAGAGTGTATGGTGTGTCTCTGTGACTTATAGGAGCAAAAAAAAAAATTGAAATTTGAGGGAAAAAGGCAATACATGAGTTATTTATATTAATAAACCATAGATTCAATTACAGTTTCTTCTAAAACCATAGATTTGTGTCTAAATATTGTCATGTGTGTTTAAAGATGTAGTGCCATACCTGACTTTATCCAATAAGTAGATGATATCTAATGTATTGAGTTGTGAAAAGATTATTTCTCTGCTAAACACAGAAATTTCACTTCACATTATGCTAATGTAATGATTTTGTGGATTATATTGTTTATTATCACGTCTTTCATAATTTTGTTTTACCATTTTCTCTAAAGCTTAAATACAATACTCACATTCAAAGGCATGTGTCACATTTGAGAAAATAATTGTTAGTACTTTAATCAGATAAGCTGATCACTGGGGGAAAAAACAAACAAACAAACAAAAAAAAACAAAAAAAAACAAAAAAAAAAACAAACAAAAAAAAAAACCAAAAACTGACCATGTCCTTTTGAGCTGTGAGCATTAACAATTAGGGGTTTATAGTCTTCAAGGCTCCTGTCTTTTTAGAAATATTTCAAAAATTAAAAAACACTGCAGGGAAATGCATTTTTTCCAGCCCAAAGAACTAAAGGTCAGACTTCATTATTAAGATAAATAAGGATTCTGACATCTAAGCAAATGATAAGATAGATTYGCAAAGATTAAATTTTAAATGATTGCAGTTTCTTTATTTAAAAGAAAGTGAAATCAATTAAAATACAATAGAAAAAGACATCACTGAAAAGAAAAAATCAGTATTCCTCTGATTTACAGAATCTAATGTGAAACTCATCATTTAGAAAAAACAGCAGGCTAATTTAATGGGGAAAAAAAATCACTATCACTTACAAACACCACCACCAAAACCAGGTAAATCACATAATTGCAATAAATTATATTTCTTTAAAAAATAACTAGAACATTTCTAAACTTCAATAGAATGCATTAAGCATTTGCTTAAGCAATATCTTCTTGAGGTTTTTTTTTTTTTTTTTTTTTTGTTTTTTTTTTTTTTTTTTTTTTTTTTTTTTTTTTTTGGGTTATATAGCTTGATATTTGGATGGACATAGTTACATTGTATTTATTAAGCCAAATTGTAAGTTAGTAATGTTAAGTATAATTTTATTCCAATGTATTCTTCACTGCAGACAGAAGAAATCTTCTTTCCCTAAAYAACTTTATTATTTGTTGGTGCTTCATGGAACAAGAAGCACAAAAGGGACTTTGAAAAATGTCCATTACTGATATTAATTGTTTTGCTTGGTTTTGTWGAGAGCTGTAGCATGTGGAATAACGAAATAAGATGTGATAGATTGGTTGTAAATAAGAGTATTAAGATTAATTGAATTGGAAAGATAACTGTTAGCTGAAAAAGCACACATAKTAATTTTACCAGGCATTGTTGACTTAACATGATCCATTCTGACATGAATCAATCATTGTTTGTGTAYACATGAATTTTAGAGAAACATCCACACACCTCAGTGACGAGTGTGTAAAGAGTGTGCACCCTGCATGCAACTGGCTGGAATTTTTTGTTAAGTCAGTGCTTTTCATCAGCTGAAAGAATGGAAAATGAGTAATCTGCAGTGTGGTCCAGTGGTGTCAACCACAGCAAACAGTTCAAGGGAGGGAAATAAAGARAAAAAGGACAACAGAGCCACTGAGTGTTTTTCTGCACCTCTTCAGAAAGCTCAGAGCCTCTGTCAGCTTTACAAGTAGGAGGTAACATTTCATGAGATATTCCGTTCTCTTCTGTTTGTGTGACATCAAATTCTTACAGGAGGCTGCTAATTAGCTGCTGTTCAAACACCACRAGCCCATAAGTCATGGAAGGAATTATTAATGAAAGAACACTTTGCTGCATCTCCCCTGTCAGGAAAGATGGAGCTTGATGTGTTATCCACTGGGTGCACCCACAGAATTTGTATTTGGAGTTCAGTTTTTGTGGCCAAAGTGTTGGCCAAAGAACAAAGTCTGCTGGTATGACTGACAAGGATGAATAAAACAGTTCCTTGGAGCAATTGTGAAATGTGATGTAATTCTGTGTTAYTGCAGGAGTTTTGAAATAAATGTCATCTTTAAGAGAGGCCATCTCTAATCAATCCTTTAAAAACCTTTAAATGCCTGTAAGGAAGAATGGTATATGGAATATCTAGCATCAGTTGGAAAGTCACAGAATAATGTCTTTCTAGAGTGWCATTATTTTGTATTTAATGTGTAAATTATGATATAAAGCAGTGATAAATATTGAGCTATATTATTGTCTTTTAGTGAATACACATAGATTGTATAAAAGGTTGGGTCTTTTTTACTATAATTAAAGGAAGACAGTTGTGAAGTTACAGACAAAGTCTATTAGCTAACATTCCACTGTTCAATTAGTTAATCTTGCATAAGGGCTACTAGATACCAATTCTTAAATGTAAATATTTARCATTGTATTAGACACTCCACAGTGCTTTTTCTGATCTCTTGTTGCCTGCCCAAAAGGTGAAATACTCCTTCCAGCATCCATGCCTACCAAATAGCTCAGAAAACTGAAACAGCACCCAGCATGGCTAATTTGCGTGTGAGCAGCTGAACTCCATCAGATTCAGCCTCGAGTCTTGTGATAACAACACAGGAACCCTGGCTGTGCCCTAGGACCATATTTTGCTCATTTTAGGGCAATAMAATGCAGGTAAATAATGGTCTTTGGTCATTTGTGTTTCAGGGAAACCTAATTTAAAAGGTCGAGAWAATTGCTATTTTCTTTCAAAAGTAAGTAATGGTTTTGTTCACTCATATTAAACAGGGCATGCAAGACAGAAGAAAGGCTACATTGTACATCAGTAGATTTAAAAAAATATATTTAGAAAAGGATTTTAGACAGAGTAATAAAAAAATAAGTCTTTAATTCAAAGACTAGTTAATTTGAGGCTAATTTGAAATGCATACATATTCACCTAAATTAATGTAAGTGGATAGTTGGATTTTTTGGAAGAACTGAAATAGGGTGAACAAATAATTCTCATTAAATCTTAGTAACTGGGCACTTTGGAAAACAGCCCAGTATCTCACTGTGTTGTAGCCATCTAAGTGTATGAAAAAATGTGACCTTCAGATCTCAGGAATCTTTCCAACTTATTTTAAATCATTAAAAAAAAAAACAAAAAAAAAACCAGCATACTAGAAGAGTACCTAGTGTATTTCTATTTTCTTTTTCTTTTGAAGTGTCCTTTTTTTCTGAAATCTTTAAAAAACATAGGTGTCAGTGAAAGCCACAGTGCACATAATTGTCTGGTCCAGAGATCGGAATCATGATGAATTTACAGGTGGAAGTGGGGCTGGAATTGAAAAATTTGCAAATGCAATATGTCAGAAAAAAAATGACAGAAAAAATGACAGAAATAATGACAGAAAAAATGTTGCTGTTGGTCAGAGCTTTCTTTTGTTCAGTCCACACACAGCAGCTCACCCCTGATGCCCTGCTGAACTATGGATTGATTTCCAAATAACGATGTGARTCATGATCTGAACACTTTGCTGCACTGACAAGTCTTAGGATTGCTCAAGAGAGAAGAGATCACAGAAGTTTCTAACCCAGCTTTTGTTCAGGAGCTCCAAATAATGACAATTCTGAATTCAAGTCTGGTCACTGAGGACTTTGTCRTGTCAGGTCTTGGAAAACCTCCAAGAATGAATACTTCACAGCCATTGTGGACAACCTGGATCATTGCTTAATTATCTTCACAGCAATTTTTTTAACTTAAATGCAGTTGAAATCTCCCCAGCTTCAGTTTATCACATTTAAATGTGAAGTAGAATAATAAGACTGCATGTTCTTCATGGCTTTATGAATATAAATAATATTTGAAAAAGTAGGACTTTTTTCCTTTACTCTCTGTGCATTATCTCTGAAGTGCAATGCATATATTCTCCCATCTTTAAATGGTAGGAAAACGAGGTTTAGCAGGAATTAATGTCATTTATTGATCATTTTCAACACTGGAYATTTTCAGCATCCACTCCCTAGAAAAAAAATTACCAAACACAAAATTGTGGTAAAGACTGTGCTTTCCCTGAGATATCTGAATATGTAAAAAAAATGGTGTCTTTTTGTGATATATTACATTACACCTTTTCCATCAGAAAGACACTTTAATCAATGTATTGTTAAATCTACTGGCTTTCTATCTACTTGTCGCAAGGGTAGGCTGGTGTGATTTATTCTCCAACATACGTGGATGACATTTTGTCTGCTAAAACATAGGATTCACTGGCAGGCCCATTATAATTCAAGTAAAAAAGTGCTGAAACCCACATGATGACAATTTTGATAGAGGAATGTCACCTAGATCTGTATGTATTTGAAAAATCTATATAGTGCATAAGGAAAAAAAAATAAATATTCCTATCTCAATTAGGAAAGATGTTGGATAGTACCTCTAGTAGGGAAGTGGTTTTCATCCCTCTGCGAAAACAAACTTTACAGAAGGACATTATTTTAGAAATCATATATAATATGGCAGGGGGTGACATCAGAGGAAAGTGTGGCTTGTATGAAGGCAAAACAAAAGTTTTGAGGGAGACTTTCCTGAGTGTAGAGTGACTGGAGGATAACCTCTCATTTGCAGATCTACTCCTTCCTCTGCTCAGGAGGCGACATTGCCTAAATCATTAACCTGATCCTGACGGTGTGTATTGATGTGAAATACAATGTACATGAAATTCTGTGGTGGAGTTGTTAAACATTGGAATTCCTGGTGTGCAGAGTAGAAAGGAACCATGAGTTCACATTTTACTCTGCAGCATTACTGGCATCACATTTACTCTGCTGCCAGTAATGAAATTATATATATATATATATATATATATATATATATTTTTTTTTTTAAAGACCCCAGGCTGCATATCTTATATCATATGAATATGATTTCCCTAATATCTACATAAATATGCAACAATCAGAATCTTCAAAATCTCACAATTTTTTATAGAGCATTATGTTCTTAAATAAACCATCAAACAGACGTGGAAATATGCAACTAAACAATTACTTGGCCAAGCACAGAGGTGTTTTGTTCAAAGAAATGGAAGCATCACAAAGATAATCTCTGATTTAATCTTTGMCATGTTATCATCCCAGCATTCTCCACTCTTTGTCATTATGTGCTGACTTCAGCATGGGAATGTTTGATCACTGCACATTGTATTCCAGAGAGTGAGAGAGCAATACAAAACTCAGTAAGTGAACAATTCAATGGGCATAGAGAACACAAGGAGAGAGGGAAAGAATATAAGTGTTGAAAGTGTTGAAATAAGTGTTGAAATAAGTGTTGAAAAGGAGGAAATATGGTGGATGAAAGAAACACCTATTTTTTGTTCATTTTGCTGGTTGGTCTTTTTCCTTTCTCTTCCTTCACGTCTAAAACTGTTGAGCTCTCACATGAATGGCAGTGTGACAGCATTAATCCTGCCAAAAATTATGGGGTTTTAACTTGTTGAYGGTGTGTTTGTTAAAAGACAGAAAGTTCTGCTAGGATATTGATGTAAAACTTTTAAAGATGGGATTTTGAAATAAAATATAATGGGGTTTTTTGATAATTATAATATTAAACAATGCCAAAACTCTTAAGTACCAATATGACTTTTGTATACAGGATTGTATCGGGCAGAGATGCTGTGTCATGTGAGTCAGGGAGTCCTAAAGGGAAGCATGGACAAAGAAGGAAAACATTGCTGTGTAGTTAGTCCAAAACCTGGAAATCAAGGCAGCAGAAAGGGAATCTCAGATCCTCTCTTGCTTCCTTGCTTTCTTGCCCCAGCTGGAACCCGAAATCCCTCATGGGACTGTGACAGTTTTGCCTGTACAACTTGACCATGTTGGCAATAAAGTGGTGAAGGTGAGGGAGGAAATTTCTGGCACTGTTCTCAGCCCCAAAAGMTCTTGGGCAAAATGGGTAATGCATCAGTGGGTGCTTGCCATGGATATTTTATTATTTGGTTTGTGTTTCATGCAGAGCTCAACTGGTGTCTCCAACATCAGCAAGTGCAACGTACAGAATTTATGTTGTTTTTTTTTAGTTGTTGTGCTTCTCTTCTCCAAATTGTATTTATATATATTCACAGTAGGCAGAATATCTATGGTAGTCCATTTGTGCATGAACTTAAAGATTCTCACAATTAATGTTAGAAAATGAGATATTTTCTTCTAAACATAGCTTCTGTTTGYCTATTCACTGAATAGAGTCCCGAACATACCTGAGCCATCTGCTGAAAGTGTAATAGCAATATGTATCTCAAAAGTTCTAGAAAGAAGATTTGGGATTGTCTGAGGTCAATTCATTTCCTGACTAAGCTGGAGTGATAAAAAAAAATGAAGAGCTAATGAAGTAAAAAAAAAAAGTGGTTTTCAGCTTTCAGAACATACAAAGACTTTCTAGTGAAAAGGCACAAAGGAAAACTTAATAGGAAAAAAAAGTTATAGCTTCCTTTTACAGTAGTACATTTTTGGAAAATAAACGTTGGCTATTTTACATCAAAATATTGTGACGTTGAGTCTATCAGATCTATCTATGACAGCCTTATTATCACAAGTCACTAAAGCAGAGGGAAGCTCTTGTTCATGAAAAGAAATAACATCTCTGAAAACAAGGAAGAAATACAGAATTTTTAATAAGTAACTCTGAAAGACAATGTGGTCTATTGATATGTCATTTAACATATGAGATGCTGAAAAAAGTTGGTATCTGCAGGGATGATAGTTTTCCATGCTACTATATTTCTGAGTTACTAGAGAAAATAAATAAACAAATAAATGTTAATCTATTTTATCATCACTAGAATTTCACCAATCTCTCCTTCAAAGGTTGGATTATTTGTGTTTGCTTTAATATAGTTAAAGTTTATTGACATGAATGGATGTAGCAATGCTCATTTAGTTAAGATGAAAACATCAGTATTGGGAGAAAGGTATTTTCARATATGATTTATTTTGGGGATAATTTAACTGATCTTTCTGAATATTTGTAAAGGAGGTTGTTTATCTTTTTATTGAGATAGTTTATAGAATTCTAATGATTTATTAACATATAGAAATAAATGCAACATTTCTTATAATAAACCAGCCTGTTTTCAGCCTAGAACTTGCTTATGTTTCTACAGGACCCTATTAACACTATCCTAAATCCTGAAAGGGCTTCCAGAAGATCAAGTAACCCCCTTTTCTAATTAGTTATCATTTGATTATCTTTATCTTTCATTACCTATCACTGTCCTGTATATGATCTGTCCTGTGACTGGAAAGGAGAGTTGACCTCACTTTTTCTCCTGTCCCCAGCAGGGGTTGACAGAGGTCGGGGTGCATCAACTGAAGCACAAAACACAGTTGGGTTATTTTATTTTATTTTTTGTTGTTGTTGTTGTTGTTTATTGGGATGGGGAAATAGGAGTTTATGTTATTTTCAGATTTCTGTTTGTTGAAGATGGGTTTTCAAATTAAGCAATACCTCATAGACCAGAATGCCCAAAATAGTGACCACTTTTCAGAGTGGACATCACATCCTGCTGTTTGAGTGTCTTTGTTTCAAATGGAAAAAAAAAAAAAAAAAAAATCAGATTGAATTATGAAAATAAGGATTGTAAATCTCTGGCCTGATTTGCTCACACATTTCCCAGAAGTCATTTACTATAAGTGCATGCTTAAGCGATTATCTCTTCTTTGTTACATTTTTGAGAGTTTTTGAATGAGCTTCCCAGATGTTTCCAAAATGCYCCATCACCTGCAGTTTCTTCTTTGTTGTGGTAAGGTACCAACCTCTGTTCACATATCCTTTCACCTTCCACTAATAATAATAACAACAATAAAAGAGTAGTTTAGTGACTGTTGTGATTTAAAGGGCTGAATTGCAGCATGGCAGGCTACCAATTACTTTCAAACTGACAGTAGATACAAATGAATTCACCACRATTTTCATTCTGAGCCATAAGTTAAATTTGAGAAAGGAACATTGTAATCTAAATGCTGAAATTATGTTAGAAGTGAGAAATCAAAGAAATGGTGTCTAATCTTTTCCTTCATGACATGCTAATCAGTGACTTTTATTAGACACTTAACAGCAAACACTTACAAGTATTAAATATCAGAAATTCTTGTGCTGGAAACTGCTGCACTGACAGAACTGAGATGGCTCTAACCTAACCTTCACATTTAATCAGTACATTTCTCTGCTTAATAGTCCTTTCTCTCCTACTGTTAGCTTTGTGATGATGAAAAACACATTTTGGTTTTGTGTCAGTACTGGAAATAGGACTTGCAATCATAAAATCTTTTGCTGCTCTGTGCTGTGTAAGTGATTGAACAAAAAATTCAGTCTGTCAAGCAACAGTCAATAGCACTGGTGGCAGCTGATTTTGTGCTGATCAAGATTTCTGGAGTGAAAGCTTGTGCTGCCCTGGGAATGCTGATGTTCTCAGCTGCCCAGCAAAGTTAAAGATGGGTGAAGTTAAATAAATATAATATAAGGTAAAATCTGTTCTATCATGATGTTTATTRTGTTATATGGTGTCATTATTTATGTAAATTCACGTCTTTATTTATGTAAATCATGAGGGGCCTGGAATATAACAGTTAATATTAAGGTATACATGCTACATTCTGTATGGGTAGCAGAGGARAAAGGGATTACAATTTCTTAACCCTTTACCTTCTTGCTTTACCATCATTAAATCCCTTACATTGCATTTCTATACATGACTTTATGAACTTAATAATTTACTATGTTAAGGTATTATCAGTTGGTTTCTGGGAGTTCCCTTGTGMGACAGCAATGCTGTGGTRTTGGAAACAYTGCTGGTATAAYTTACTGCAGAATMAAACAACTGCTTTATTAACAGTGTYAAATATAAGCTATTTAYTTCTAAGGGCTAAGTCAGGTTTTCAGCTGGAGGAAGACTTAGGAAATTATGTTAGGGAAGCTGAGTTCTGGTRTTATCAAACCTGGCACTGCTGAAAWGCTTACCTTTTCTTTGGTTTCCCATTGAAATGTAAAGCCTGTGAACTGGCAAAGCAACAAACAACCACTTAAAAAATAAATCTTTAGAGCAGGAAAATAAGCACTGGTGGTTTTTTTGTCTCTACTGTGTTGTTTTAAGCACTTTCAGCATAAAGCAGCTCAGACACCATGGTGGCTGACCACAACATCTCATCTATGAGGACCATAAGTGTGAGACCATGTCCACCAGTCTGTGACTGATATTTCTGAAAGACAAAGAACTCGATTGATTTGAAAGGAGTTTCTACAAACCCATTTATGACGTGCAGAGTGAGCAGCTCAGTGCTGAGTGTGAGCTGGTAAATAGAACTGGAAAGCTCCAGGACACCTGGCACAGAAASAACGGGCATTTCTTCTGCTGCAGCAGGCACTGAGATGTCATGTTGGGTTGTCAGGGCTGAGGAAAAAACATCACTCAGTCTTCACTGAGGATAAAATGAAATACGATTTTCCTTGAAAAATGATCCTTAGCTGAATCAAAACCAGGAAGAGTCAATCCAGGTAATTAAGCAGATGGACTTTTTCAATTTTATTTTTGAAAGTAAACAAAACAAAACAGCAATAAAGAAGCCATTCAACCAATATAACCATGTTGAAAAAAACCAAAACAAAACAAAAAAAACCCACAACTTCTCTAGGATGGTTCTGGGTGAATTCTTTCTTTTCTATTTGTTTTATGCTTATGTGTAGACCCTGCTTGGCAGKGTTCTTGTGATCTGTGTGGGTTTGTTCCTAGAGCTGGGTGCTTCTGATAAGGGTGGTAGGATAGAACTGAGCTCAGGCTCTGCCTATACATGTAATAAACATATTACATGATTGAATTATTGGAGTGGAATTTTGTTTTGTTTAATGTAGAAATTCTACATTTAAGTTTAAACTGCAAATTTTGAAAAATGTGCTAATGTTGCACATCTCATTACGTTCCACTATGAACAAAAATGAAATTCAGCTAATGGTCTTACGTTGTATTCATTTCGTTCATCATAGTTTTCCACATCTGTGTTTGGATCAAATTTAAATCTTAAAACATCCTTTTGTGTATAATTTGCCACTTGTGGATGTGTGTGTTTTGCTCACCTAATCTAAATTGTACTTCAGTATGTTTGAGAACGGTGTCTTGAGAATGCCAAGTGGTTTGTTTCCATAAAACTTTAAGTGAATTCAGATTGCCAGAGATCATAATCACTTAACAGTGACTAAGACACATATATTTCTATTTTTATGTAAATGAAACAAGCAGCATTACCCTGCATATGTAGGGTTCTCTCGAGGTTCTCTAAAGATCATAATTTCACTGCCTATAATGAAAAGTTTGCAATGATGGCTTTTTAAATAGGTATTGCTGCTTCTTCAAAGTGTTAAGACAGTAAGGAACAGTATGTCTTGGATTACCATAAATAGGATAAGAGCACATTGAAGCCTTACCTTCAAACACCATCTCCAGAGCGATGCGTCTGGCAACTTTTATAAATCCCACAGTCATTTAAAAACATAAACCAGAGRAACAACAAGGAAAGTGAGACATTTGTATATCTGATTAAAGCTATGTGTTTTTTTCTATTTTAAAAATGGGCTCTTGTTCGAAAAGAACAGTGGGAAAAGCTGGGGACTCCTATCTGAAAGGGGAATGTTCACAATAAACTTTTAGGTTTGTCTTGAAGTCCTGTCAATGGAGTGAGTACATTTTCTTTCATTCTACTTACTGGTAATATTCAAACACTTAGAAACATAAAAATACACGTGTATATTTTTAAATATTGGCCTAGAATATCAATCACAGACATGACTATATAATAAAAAAGGAAAGTTATAAACCAGCTCTTTCACATGTCTTGTCAGAATTTAGGACAAAATCTGTTGCAGGAAGCTGGAAGATATTCATGGTTGTTATTTTTGAGCTGAAATATTTTGCCAGAAGGGAAAATACTTTGCCTCAAAGCARTGTCAGATTTTGCAGCTGAATCCAAAACTTTCCTATGACTAAAGTTTTTGTTTTTCTTGGTTGGTTTCCTGAACTTGGAATTCAGTAGACAATATGATAAGGATACAAATTCATTAAAGTTCAGAAATGAATTCTAGAACCACACTACTCACTAGGATGATATTATCATCATCTAATGTCTCTTGAGCCAAGCAGAAAAGTAGTAACAATAACTGCATTAGTGTAAAGTTGTATCACACTCTAGTGTATATAACGTTGTGTGTATATATATTTATAAAAATATGTATATATATACATATACCACAACATATGCATTATTAAATGCATAGGAACATTTGAAAATGAGGAATCCCTAAAGATGGAATTAAATACAGTCACTTCAGAAAATAGGAAGCAAAAAAAGCAAGGGTGATTGTCCAATAGCAGAGGGCAAGATACGGGAAGCAACATTGGAGACACTGGGAAATGCCATTGTAATAAACTTAATTTACTTTTAGGTTGTATGAAATTAGCCATATCAAATCAGAAACCAATTACACCTATTTCAGTATCTCAGTTTCAATCCCAGTCTGTGGCAGAAGGAAGAAGCAGGGGGAAATCATATTATTATATTTTTTATGTGTACTCATATGCTCCAGTCAGCTATTACTGTCTTGACTCATCCTTTAAGGTTCTTTTCTCCCATGAATTAGGAGAAATGTTTTGAACCTATGCAAGCCGAGGCAATTATTTACCTGCATGCACAGAGTTCAACCAGGAGCAAAGGGATAGCATATTTCGTGTTTTGAAATTCTGGTCTGATGATTTCAGACCTTTGATTCCACTTTTGATTTATGACAAAAACTAAGCACTCATTCTTYATTCACCTTCTTCTTGGCATCCATGATTTCACAGACTTGGGTTGCATGCCTGAGGTTTAAAGGCCAGATCTTGTTGTGAAGTGTTTGTGTATCTCTGAGAATTCTCGTTTCCTTTCGCTTCTTTTCAAATCTTGTCCTTTTGGGATATGAGGACCATAAGTGTTTTTAACTCTCTGCCTCTCCTTATCATTTTTATATGTTTCAGTTTTATTTTTCACTCTTCGCCCCTTTTGCCCTTTAGATAATGCTTTAATAGAACTCTTCATTATAATTGCAAATCTTTGGCTAATAGTAAGATAACAACTGGTATTTACTGACTACAAGTGGTAGCTCCTTTTCACTGTTTCTGTGAAAAAAATCAGAATTGCTTTCTTCAGTGTACACAATTTTAATGTTTTCAGTGYTGGTTTATCCATTGCACTACCAAGTGCTATCACATAACTCTTCTTCATGTTTTGACACTTTTTCCAACACTGCTCTTYTAACAGAAAAAYGTATTCTTGTTCATTTGAGGTTGGRACATGTAAAAATATTCAGTTTATTAACTCTGACATTGAAAAATTGTTAGCACAGAACATGGTATATCTTACACCCATTCCTAGAAAACAGTTGTCTAGAAAACATTAATCCTCACCATTGGCTATCCTTATAGGTATAAAATTACATAGTAAAATCGCTGAAGGATAGTGAGAAATTGTCTTTATTGTAAAGGAAATAGAAAGCAGGTGTGACCAATCTRGCAGTCCATCTCATCTAAGGTTTTCTCTTTGGTGATGTCGAAGATAAAATTTTTMAGAGAGTGCTGTAGCAACCCATTTGGAGAGTTTATTTATTTTTATATTTATCCAACCTTACAGCATGGAACAAGAAGCTTCAATCTCTCATTCTTTGGGTAATTTCCATCCCTCTTCAGGGCACAAGGCAATCTGTAGCTCACAAGGGCACAAAGCTACATTTTAAGGAGGCAGATTCCTCCATTATTTTCTACATGGATATTTTGCACCTTCCTCTGGTGTAGGTGGGCCAGGGCTGATCACGGGTCTGCTCCAGCCCAGCAGATCCTGTAAGATAGCAGATGATCCACTACAAGTACAGAATTTCCTGCCAATAATGCRTCTTTCCATCTGAAAACACATGGTAATGCGTATCAAAAAAAGCCAATTGACTGTACTTGTAGGTAATTTCATACCTCTTGCCTTTATAAATGGATATGCTGGTATGAAATTCAGAGTATAAAAAACTGGATTCTATGCCCTTGATTCAGATTGTGTAAGTATTGATATTTATTATTTTTTTAAGTTGGAATTCAAGCTATAATTTCTTTAATTATTCACAAAGTTGGTTTTTTTTGGTTTGGTTTTTTTTTTTTTTTTTTTTTTTTTTTTTTTTGTCTCTGTGGAATGAAGACCACAACTACAGACTAATTGCAGACTGCTGTGACTGTTTCTTTAATTTAAAAGTGTTGGCCTAATTGGTGAAAATAAGAACTGTTCTTTGTCTACAAAATACTTCCCGAAGAAAATATATACACCAAAYAAAATYRCAAACCAAATAWAATATGTGTGCCAAATAAAAATTGGGACAGTTTGATTTCCTACTCCATTTTGAGTAAATCTCTGTTCGGTGTTTAGGAAATCATTTAGCACATTTCTTGCCAACTGAAAATAGGAGCAGTGATATCTTTCTAACTCACAGAGGTGGTGTGATAGACTAAAACCACTAATCACACAAAGTGATCATCTGATTAAAGATCTGAGACCAGTCATCATCCCAACCCAGCAGCTTTCTGTTAAAATCCTCAACTGTCCCTTAGTTTAGCCGTTTCACAAGAGACATTGATTCACCAGAAAATTCAAATGTATTTTGATAGCATCCATGATTTTGGGATTGTACTTTGCATACGATTCAGAGTGTTTGAAGTATTCTTGAGTAATCTGTTGACTTTTAAAATTATTTTATAGTTTTCCTTTTCTTMCAGAGTTAAAACCACTGGGTCATTTCATGTAACTGTCTAGAAGCCATATATCAAGTCACTCCTTCAGGAAATCCTTTAAATTTTGTCTGACTAGASGGTGACTTGTGGATTGGCTAGCACACATTTTTCAAAAAGGCTCTATTTTGGAATTGAAGCCATACAGAGGGAATGTACTATTTTCCTTGGAATGTATGTCAATTACAGGAGTTGAGGGAAGATTTTAATTTTTTTTTTTTTTTTTTTTTTTTTTTTCCTAATACAATGTAGAAAACACTTCAAACAGACACACTGAAA
This sequence comes from Malurus melanocephalus, assembly GCF_030028575.1. Taxonomy (NCBI): domain Eukaryota; kingdom Metazoa; phylum Chordata; class Aves; order Passeriformes; family Maluridae; genus Malurus; species Malurus melanocephalus. The sequence continues at coordinate 491,541 of NW_026623478.1, forward strand.
ATTTTGCAGGAGGAAAAGGTGGCTCACATTCATACCATAAAATTTCATACAATTTTCAATATGACCAGTGAATAAGAGGGAATATCATGCAAAGTACGGTCCCAGCCTTAAATGATAACGTCTACATTCAAAACATGAGACACGGTTATATTTTTAAGGATTTTTTTTTTTTTATTATAATGGATTCAGTCTACCTGTTCCTTTTTTCTTACTGTAGAAATAAATACATAACATTTACATAACGTCCAAACTTGAATACCCTCCTTTTGTCTGAGTTGAAAAAATTCTGACAGCATGYACCTGAAGATGTTTTGTGCCTATTTCATTCAACTATTCAGATGTTTATTCTATTATATATGTGTACTTCAAAATGTACTTTTCCTGAGCTCAACAAAGGGTTTTCACACCTCTTATAGATCAAATTTGAAGTTTTTAGTCATGAAAGTTGAAAATAATKTGGAAGACATTTGATCAAGGTTGGAGCAGTCCAATTAGGCAYTGAACTTCTGAAACTATTGACCCCTTTTTTAGTGCAATGTGGATTCACAGCAATGATCAGCTTATTTCTACATAGGTTTTCCTCTAGTTGCCACCTCATCAATTTATTTTTTTYTAAATTATCTTAAATATTAGATAATATGGTAAATTGAATCAATGWCATTTCCAGATATTATTGCCATAYAGAGTTAGGTATCYCTGTGAAGGGCAGTACTAGCCTCCCATAAAAAGGTGTGCCTTTCTTGGTCATGGAGTCACTTAACACACCAGTGCTCACATAATTCTGTGATATTTTTTGTTATAAAACCCTGTACAATCACAAATTAATTATTATCTTAATTGTGCAGGAATGCTTTTTCATGATAATACGCTGTTAAAGACACAAATTGTAATTCATTATTTTCTAAAATTTCTTACTTTCTAGCAAGCATAATTCTTCAGTTTCATCTCCAGTGAGATATTTTCAGCATTAGTGGGTCAGGTCCTTCTTTGGTTTAAAGTGAGTGCTCCTGTCACATATATTTCCTTATTGGCATCATCTACATTTCTACAAAATCCAGCTCATAGGCCTATGCAGATAAATACTGAATTTTTTTTTTTTTTTTTCTCTCTGATTGCCATTAGTTTAAGCAATTACTGACTTTCAAGAATCTTTAGTGACCTTTTATGTCCTGGATTCATTTCTCTCAATATCTTCCACAGACTGATTTGTAGATTTGTAAGTTTTTCATTTGCATGATGGTTCTGGGAAGCTATGCAGAATACACTTCTCCTCTTGATTCTTCCTTCTTTTATCAGAGCATACCAGATTTTCAAACATTGATTCTATTTTACTCTTTTTATATTTGTTACTGGAGCTCTTAATGCACTTGGAGACTCTGAAAAGCTTCGCATAATTGCACTCATCTGCTTTGAGGATTCTTATATTTTTGTWCTTATTTTAGTTCCTTTTCAAGGATTTTCAAGGAACTATGAGCTCTTCTCTAATGATTCTTCACAATCAATCATTGTGCATTCTAGTTTGCCATCTTGGATTAATATATACTGCAATTACATGAGTTTGTGTGTGAATATACAAATAGATGTTTGTGTATGCACATGTATGTAAGTGCATGCATATCAACATATGTCCAATCATATGTATATGCACAACATATATAGAATATGCATMTATGGATATTATTTAGGCACATAAGGAGTCACAGAGACCCTAGCTGCCAGAGTGGCTAGCTCTGTAAAAATATTCCAAAACATGATTTTCCTTTGGAGCTCTTTACAAGTATTCCAGCTCTTCATGAKGCTTTCAGAAGTCTAATGTACAGTAGTATCTGTTCATCACTGTGACAACGCACTTTTTGTCTCCTGCAAATTGCAGTTCATTACATTAGTGCTGATGTTCTCTCAGCAGGTGGTCGATGTCAATTAATTTTTGCTTCTGTGTAATGAAAGCTGCTACATATTCATTTCAATTCTGTTACAGAGCTCTGAAGTTCTGACAAGCTGTGAGCAGTTCTTCAATCAGGTAAACTTATGAACAGCTTCCTACTAGTTGGAATCATCTTGTCCTGACTAACCTGGATTTCTCACAACTTGTCTCCATGTTTGCCTCATACACAGTGGCTAGGTTGTCCTTTTCCTTTCTCAATTTTTAGAGCTTGTTGCAGAAGACAGGCATCCAAAACTCACTTGCAACAGCTGTTTCCAAGTGTTGGACAAGGTGATTTTATTTTCACAGGTGCATGCACAAGATAAATTACATTGATCTGAGACTTGGACCATGTCCACGTGAGAAACTTACCTTGCCCTTGTCCAAGCCAGCAAAAAGTCTCCAGTCAGATCCAGCTGAGTTCTGTTCCTCTGGAAGTAACATCCCTTTTCTCAAGATTAGTTACCAATATCAGTCACACAGACACAAAACAACCAGAAGATCTTAAATCTTGAATAAAATGCTTCTTGATTATATCTATTCARATGTGAGAAATATAAAACCAAGCTAGAATATGGTATTACTTTAAAAATCCCTCCCAAGTCTTCAGCCTGCTGTGGTACTCAAATTCCCAGTTTCACTTGCAGAAGTTTGCYGTAACTTTGATACATTTTATACATAAATATATACAATCCCTAACTCTCAATCTATGGGAACCTTTTCTTAAATTTTCTAGGTATTCAAAAAAATTTCTAGAAAAGTGTATTTTCTTCCAAAGCCTTTTCTTATGACTCATTAAGAGCGACAGTAACTCATTGGGTGCTCACATTATACTGGCAGCTAAATCTGTTGAGAAAGATCAAAGTTATGCCCATATAAATCTCCCTAACAGCCTATTAGAGTACTCCCTCTACTATATGCACTGCCAGGCATAAAGAAAAGATGGTTGAAAAGTTTTACTTTGTGTCCCTCTAGATAATAAGTCATCAGAATTCATTTTTTTATGACTGAAAAACATCGAGAGTGTAGTGGCAGTGGAGCTGCCACTGTTTACTGGCGTTGGTTATCTGGAATTGCACAATGCTGTGTGCATTTGGTAGGTAGAACTCGGTTATCAGCARCATAAAAACATCTGTCATGCTGTCAAGTTTAATGAGAGGCAAGCACAGAAGAAAAGATTGCAATCTAGAGATACAATTAGCTCGCAGGAAAAGAAGCTTGGGCCAAATAACTTGTTATTAAATCACAGAATGACCGACTCACAGAGTGGCTGGGGYAGGAAGGCACCTYTGGAGATCAYCTGGTCCAAGCCYYTGCTCAGAGCAGGATCAGCAAGAACAGGGCAGCTGGGAATGTGTCCAGTTCAGGTTTTTGCATCTCTAGGTATAGAGACACCACAACTTCTCTGCACAACCTTTCTGTGTGTGACCTTTCTCCTTGTGAAGAAGATTTTTCTTATGTTTGAGTTTCATCTTGCGCCCACTGCCTGAGARAATTCTGTCTCTCTCTGTCCTCTTGACTCCCCCATCAGGGAGTGTGATCCCTCTGAGCATTCTCTTTCCTGGACTGACAAGTTCCAGTTCTTCCAGCCTCTTCCTGTGTGCCAGGTGCTCCAGTCCTTCCTTGGACTCACCCTGTTCACGTCTCTTATTCTTATTTTTTTGTCTTTTTCATTTCATCTATTTTTGAGAAAACTCATCTTCCCTACTCATGAAAAATGTGCTGYTAAGAAAACCAAAGCCTAATGATTTTTAAACTATCATGACATTGATCTTAAACTATTGAAAATTTTGAATAATATTATTCATGCTTTTTGTGTTGGAGGACTTCATTTCAATAAACTCATTTTTAGTACTGGAATTTTCAGTTGATGGTCATCTAAAAGGCACATCATTGTCAAATAAAGAGATAAGTTATTATAATCTGTTAGTCTTCCTTTTCAGATCTCAGTGGCCACTCTATTTTTCAGTTCAGAAGACTTTTGTWTTTACTTTGCTCACTTCTTCAAGAAGTTCAGTGATGTTGCAGTAATGAAACTTCATTATGCTACCTGCTAGAGCTCTTGAACTAGACAAAAATTCAGCTGCTGTCTTCCTGAATGGTTTTTATTACTCTTGTTGATGTTGTGCCCTTGGAAATTGAATATTAGCAAAGATTTCTCCATCAGAGGTGACGATGTGTTAGAAAATAAGGTGATTAAAAGGAGAGGGATGGCAGAAATAAAAGGAAGATATTTCTACCTGTGTAAATACTGTGATTACTGTGTCAGAAATCATTTTCATACCAAGCTTCCAGTAGRCCCTGCTCCTTTGTTGTCCATATAAACCTTTTATTTTTTCACAGAATCTGTTGTTTCAMAGGCATGTTATCCAAGTGCACAAGGTATTGCTGTTTTCATATATTCATGAATTATGGACAGGCAGGATCCAAATACCAAAGGCAGCAATGTCATATCAGGAAATTGCCACTCTCATATATTTGGTAAGTGTAGATCTGCAGACAGATCTTGATTCTACTTGAACCAGCTTATGGATCATAAAATAATAGAATCAGAATTATGAAGGTTGGAAAATATTTTGAAGAGCATTGAGTCCACCCATTAACCACATAATATTTATGTTTCTGTTGGCATTTAAAAGAAGAGATACTCAGCTTCTTCACAACAAGAGGACATCAAGGGTAATCCAGTAAAATTCTTTCGAACCCTTGAGATACCACACCTCCAGAAACTGGCAAAAGTCCACCTTAGTTTTGTTGTCCACCTGCCCYATACAACCACACTTCTGTCTTCCTGGCTATTTGCATCCATTTGTTTTTGTGTCAACTGGTCTTTTAGTTTAAAGAGCAGTTTTCACTTTCTATTCTTTGCTCTTCCCTTTCTCTGGCTCCCTCTCCTTCCCACTCCCTGCCAGAAGGAAATATTCCAAGCTGTCTTTTCCCACTGGTTTTGTAGCTTTATTAGCCTTGCAGCCATAGTATTGGCCTTCTTTTATTTCATAGCTGTTTCTTTTCTTTAATCACTACAAGCCCTCCCCTGGGCTGCTCTGGACATAGGAAATGTGCAGACAGAGAAGTGCAGACACTTTACTATCATTACTAGTATCAGTTTTTGGATATTGAAGTTCTTAAAAGATACTTGTAGGCTCTTATCTTCTCCATCTAAGAAATGAGTAAAGGAAGACAGAGAGGAAGAGACTGAAGTCTGTAAATTTCATAACTATCTTTGCTCTGAGTATCTGCAATTATTACAAATTTGTAATTAAATGAACTATCAGTTAAAGCCAGCACAGTCCACTGTAGCAATTTAGCTCTGTCTGTTTTCATAAACATTGCACCTACGTGTCTCTCTTTTTCCTGTAAATTAAGAGGTGGTCACCCAACGTTTTCCTGTAAAGTTTTCAAAAGACAAAATTTTCCAAATTTCAGTTTTCTTCTAATCCCTAGTTCACTTCCATTCCCCCCCTTCTGCCTACAAACTGCTCTCTGTCACAGTCTGTACAAGGACAGAAGCCTGCAGGGTTTGCATTATAATTGTGTTTCCAAGTAGTTTGATAGGATTACTTTTTTGGGTTAAACCTCAGGAAGACCATTCAGCAATGTCAGCTGAAAGATCTGYTMTAAAGGATGTACATAAATAGTGCAGTGAACTGGCTTCATATAGGAAAAATAATGAGCTGCTTCCACGACATTGTGTGCAGCAACATTTATCAGGCTGYGAGTTCTGGATCAATGGAGATCCTTAAGCATTCAGAAAGAGTGCAGYAAAATGGTATTTTTTCCTGGAAGTACATAATGTACGTTTATAAATAAAGCATAGATAAAGCAAACAGAGGGATATGGAAGAAATACAGGAACATTGAATATGTAACCTATATTCAGTACGGCAGAAATTGAATTTTTTTGGGCATTATTTCATATTTGGGATGGATGTTTTTGTGTGTTTGTTTGCATGTGTGTGCCTGTGTGCTTGTGCATGCACATCCTCTATTTCTCTGTGTGCTTGTACGTTTCCATATTTCAACAGGGTATCCTGCAGATTTGAAAAGTGTGAAAATCAAAGTAGTTGTTCCTAATTATTCCTTCTATCTCTGTCACAGCATGCAAGTGCAGTAATGAAGAAAGCCAAGAACTGTGCATGCCACCAGCAATATCAGTGCTGAGGATTTCATGCAGCTTGTCTKAGCCCTCATCATTTCTTTCCAGCAGGTCAAGAATAAGTTCAAAAGTAATGATTCTCTTGAATGGCAGTGAATGKGAGAGGATGCCCTTCCAGGCACTGTGCTCATTCTTCAATTTTCCTTTTAGAGAGTTAGAACTAAGGGTATTCCAGCATTCCTGAATTTTTGTGCCAGACTTGAATCCCACTGACAGCCATTGTGAGCTGTGATTTCTCCTCCTTCATAGGTAGGTCACAAATAAATTTAATTCTAAAAGCTAATCCTTTCACCTTTAAGAAAGGGGCCTACTTTAATTTTTTTTTTATTGGATTATATGTTTTGAGAAAAAAAAATCCAAAAGTTTATGAGACAACATTAATTCTAAAAGACATTAAAAAGTATTGTAGCCTTCTCCTTCCCTTTACCCTCATTCTCAAATGACTAAAATACTTCTTCTTGCACTTCTTCATGGTACTTGTATATTAAAGATATATGAAGAAAATTTATTCAAGTTCTTAGGAAAAAGGGGCACATAATAATGATAACATTCACTTTTAATTSTAAATATCTTCTTTTATATATTTGTGCATAGTATCTACTTTCTTCTGTAGATTGCAGTTTGGTAATGGTARTCCTTCACAATAACTTTGAAGAGGTAAAATGATGAGTATTTCTGATATATTCCCTACATTTCTTCGCTCTTATTTATTGCAGCAGTAGAAAAACTTTTAGCTTTTCCTTTAATGCTGGATTTATGCTTTGAAATATTCAAAATGAAATATTTGAAAATACTGCTATCAAAAATTAAAGCTAACAGAGTCTCAAACAGGGAAGAATGGGAAGAGGAGACCTTCCTGCTCCTGAGATATCCTTTAGATCAGTTCAGCCAAGCCATGCCTCGTGCAATGCTGCCACAATCAATAAAACTTGCTAAAGAATGACTTATTGAAGTTACTTTGGATAAATTATTCACCARGAACTTCACCGTTTTTATAGTATTTTAAGACAATGATTTAACAAATCTCAAAGGCATGTCAATTCAAAGTATTGATCCAAAGCTTGGAGATTCAGCTAATTATACCCAAAGATCACACAGGTTGATAAAGTTTTCAAAACTAGGCTAAAAAGTTAGGTGAATTAATTGAAGTGATCTATAACATTGCCTCCTTTGGGTCAAGTTTAAGACAYTGTGGAAATGTCCTTTACAGCAATGGCAGCACTTTTGCCTCCTGCCAAAAGTGGGAAATGAATAAAGCCTGAAGAGAAAAAATATGTATATTAGGAGAATTCAGCAAATTTCCTGGTACTTCAGTCCCCTCTCGTGTGTTAAGAAATTTGATTTATTATCATATTGCCCTGAAGATATAATTTAATTTGAAAWAATTCTGCTGTAATTTCAACCCTTTTGCATCTTTAGCTTTTTATTTTGGGAGTACATCCTTTTGTGAGYGTCAAATACCAAGCATTTAGGAAAATCTATGTAGATTGGTTATGGTTAATGAAAGAAACACATAACTTTGCATTTCAAATGTGAAAATTAAACCTATCTTTGGCACAGTTAAGAGAAGGACAATAAAGCATAGAACATTTAGAAAAGGGCTGCACATAAGCTGAAAACTACTTTACAACCTTCTTTTTTTTACTTCAGTCTCAGAGAAAATAGTTTCATTTACCTTTATTAGTGTTTTCAAGAGTCCTATATCCTTTGAAAATATATTTTTAGCAGTCAAAGATAAAATATATTGCATACTGAAATGCCCTTGTTAAAGAGAGCCTTCAATAAATACTACTTTGAAATTGAGCCTGAACAATGACAAATCTTCAAGCTACTTTTTTTTTTTTTTTTTTTTTTTTTGTCTAAAGCATGAAGTGATCAGCTGTTCTGACATTGTCCACTCTTGCCTGAAAAACATATTCTGGAAAAGTGTGGGAAATTAGTGGAGGATGAAATAATTTCTAGATAAAATTTGATTTTTGTTTGAAGAGAAGAGGAGGAAACAGGAGGAGAATAGACAAGATTTATGTTTCAGTTTTGTTCTGTGTGCACCAATTACACACAAATTTAGCTGCTGGTGGCCAGAAGCCCTAAGGATCTTGTGATGTGTATTCCTGTTTGTCTCTAATCCTATATTAAATATTGTATTGAGGTCTGTTAAACATTGATAAGCTTTTTTTTCGCACTGTAGGTCCTCTGGGACCACTGTGCCTAAATGCCATAAAGACCTGGATTAGGTTTGTGCATTGTTATGGTGGTTTATATACATTTTAGCTCTTGGTCTTATCTTTCCAAGGGAGAAACTAAGCCTGTCTGTGTATTAATATTGGTGTCATTATAGTGATTAGCTGTTCAAATCTAAAAAAAAAAAAAAAAAATCAGTGTAATTTTCAGATGCTCATTCTTCACTGTATCAAAGGAATTTTGATGGGAAATTTACAAACATTCAAAGAATTGCATATTTGTCATTTTTTGTGTACAAACCTTTGTAAAGAACTCTTTACTTTTTTAAACCCATACAATACATATGTTTGGAAACACTGTTTCTCTGTTTCCTTTGTTATTTGGCAGCRCATGAACCTTCTGTTTTGGTTAAACATTTATTTCCTCATTTCCATACCTTTCTGG
>NW_026623478.1:500608-501969 GCF_030028575.1 Malurus melanocephalus
GACATACATATTATTTTCTGGGTGCAAATAGAAGAATGACAGAATGGCACCATATTTTTCACATCTTCTGCTTAGAGCATTTTAGTTTCCAYCTCCAAAAGCAGCAGCTGTCATCTTTATCTCCCTCAGTGTCTTTCTGATAAAGCTATACTGCTGAATACACAAGGAGTGTGTCCAACATGTCTTTACTCACTCTTCACTTAGGTTTGCTGTTGTGTAGATGATTCCTGGGTCTCTAAAAGCAGCTGAGTCCAGGGAAATTGTTCTCTGTATCTCGGGATCGCAGTTGTTGGAGGCAATTTCCCTAACAAGATAAATCTATTTGCTGACATCTATAAGTGGCTTACTACCAAGTGGGATGTTAGCCTGATTATTCTCTGCTGTTGAACAGAATGACACAGCTCTCTCCAGAGCATAAGATTTCCTARCACAAATTTTCTGTTCTTAACCCTTAAAAGCCAACCGCCCCCATAATCAGCTACCATGAATATTTAATAATGCCTGTGTTTGCTCCTTTGCATAGCTTTATCATCTGAGGATTACATAAATAAATATTTTTTTTTTCAAAAGGACACTCAACTGGATACACATCTGTTCAATTTTCTAAACAAGGGAATATAATGTAGTAATTTTGGAAGTTTAGTTTTGGAGCTTTAGGAATACATATGGSAATCTTGTGTCTGTCTCTGTGTGTTTGAGATTACAATAAGAGCTCAYTTTATAACATCTGAATCTATTCTACTGTGAATTTATTAAGGYCAATGCTTTAAAGAATTAGAAGACCACACTTTGACTTTGAAATTATTTGCTTGAAAACCTACAGAAAAGTATGGCAGATTAAAACACCAAGCAAAACTTAAACAAAAAGAAACCTGAGCTTTGTTTTTCCTTCTCTTTTGCTATCTTTGCAGGATAAGAAGGTAAATATTAAGGAGAATTTCAGAAGCAGCCCACTGACTTTATTCTGAGTAGTAAATATCCCTTCCATTTTTAAAAATCCCATTTCTGTTTTCAGGTAAAATGATCAGTTTTCTCTATCATTATACATTTTTAAGGTTCTCTATGTAGTTCAGCAAACATTCCCATCAGCCTGATGAAGTAGGTCATGGAAGAGTAATGCTATTTTTTTGACACAACATGGTAAAATCCAGAACAAATTAGTTGCTTTAAAATGCCTTGCGAGTAGAGATCTGTGTGCAGCTCCCAAATTCTGAGGTTATAGACACATTCATTTGCTTTAAACATGGGTGATAGTAAAGCTAGAAACTTATCTGGAGTCTAATGTCTGCTGGCTTGTTTTATTTTTTAATTTCCTGTGGGTGTCTGGATACAGCTGGCCACAGATTTTTTTTTTTTTTTTT
>NW_026623478.1:504338-516849 GCF_030028575.1 Malurus melanocephalus
GTGGAATAATAGATCTTGAACTTTGGGAAATTTTTATAGCTCCTAAGATAATTTTTCTTCTTTCTCTTATTCATGTTCAATGCTTCTTATATAGGATATAATTCTACTGAATCAGAAAGATTGTTTATCAGCTAGGCAGATAGTTAATACTCCACAAAGGTGATTTAATCTRTTCCAATTGATTTTTAGCCCTATCAAGCAATTCCTTTTCTCACAGATATGAAAACTGTGAGGTTCCAGAGTGCTATTRTTTATTGAAAGCAAATAATAATACAGTTTCCACCCTTTTTCAGAAACAATTCCTTTGCTCGGATACACACCACCATAACTGCAACTGGCATCAGTAGAAGCTGTGCATGTGTAACTAAGGGCAAAGCTTGGCCCTTAATCAAAATCATTTTCTGTGTCAAAAGTACTATTTGTGATTATTCAGTTTATATTTTAGACGAGCCATTCAGTTATCTCTCTTCCTCGAGTAGTGTATCATAAATTGTAAACCTCCAGTAATTTTTATTGTGTATTATTCCATCACATTGTCAAATAAATTATAATGTGTTTATATTATTGTGCAAAAATCCATCAGATGTTCTAGGCAAGCCTTGCTGTTCTGAATGGTTATGAGACAATSCAAAAATTAAGCCCTGCAACCCAATAAACACATTATTGACCTTGGTAATGACAGATTGCAGGCTTCACAGTACCTCTGCAAATGCTCAGTATTTTTTAGGCTTTGTCAGGACTTCTCTTGGCCAGCTCAGAGCTATGTTTCACATTGTTTAGCTGTAAAAGCAATATTCTAATGACCTATTTTCTAATGGCTATTTCCTAATTTGTTTTACTTTTGCTGAGCTTTGTGTAACCGAGTAGTATAACCATAATTTCTGTATAGATAGTACCACTAAGTAATTGTTTTGCGTACAATGAACTATTTATGACCAGATCATAACTATGCAGAGTAGTGGGATAAAAGACTGGGAAAAGAGCAAACAGTGTGGGGAAAATACAGGGATGGGATGGGATGGGATGGGATGGGATGGGATGGGATGGGATGGGATGGGATGGGATGGGATGGGAAGGGATGGTGGCAGAGGTGGCACCTGGTGCTGTGAGGACCCCCAGGCCTAAAAAGACCTCATGAATAGTCAATTACCTATTGACAGAGAAATACAGCCTTCACACCAGTTTTTCGGAGAACAGGACTTTTATTTCAACAGGAGAACAAAGAACAAGTGTGCAAGATAGGAAAGATGTTTGACACATAACAAATTCAGATCTATTAGGGACAAATAAACCACCACAAAACCCCAACAAAATACAACTCAAACAAATAAAAGATACACACAATCCTGTCTTTATTTGCTCCCTTACTTTTCAAAAAGGTAGGTACTTGAATTTTAGTTTTTACAAAACAAAACTTTACACAATTTAGTGTGAAAGATATTTGGCACTTCCATGTTTCCATGGAAACAGCTAGCTTATTAAAAATTTGTTTCTTGCTGGCATAGTATCTTGAAAGGAAAGCCCTCTCTAGTTTCATGAAAGTAATTGCTTTACTTCTTCATAGTATTTCAACCACTGTGAATTAAGAAACTTTACTCATTGAAGTTAGAATCTCTTCTTCTAAATAAAAATATTAATGCCAATTAGGGCAACTCTTTTCCATATTTATATATGTATTGATACATCACTGGTCTGGTGTAAAACTTTACTACAATTGTTAGTAGAAAACATTGGACCAAGTCCAAGACAGTGAAGATAAGTAAGTAGAAATGGAAATGAAACTCATAAAAAAAGATCAAATATTATCATTATCTATTTCCTCTTTGCATTTCTGTCCATCCTTCTTTAGTATTTCTAATGAAAGAAAACACATTGAATGTCAAGAGCTGAACAAGAACTGAAATTGATTTTTAGGTAACAAAAAATTGAATAGAACTTTTACCATGAACATTATTCATAAGAACCATTTGTTGATTAAACTATCTGTTGTACTCTCAGCGTGTCATATCACATCAATCACATATGAATTTAAATTAAAGCCATATTCCAAAAAATAATAATTGCCAAATTGCCACGTGTGCCATCTGAGTGCTAAATTTAAGCTTTTGCAGTACTTCAGCAGCTGCATGAATCCATGAATAATTCATTAACTGTATGAAATATTAGATTAGAATTAACCAACTAGTTGCACATTTTAACTAATGTTCAGAATTGAAGAAATATAACTAGCCATTTTACCAGATACTTCCTAATGAAAAGCAATTATTTCGTGCAACATTTCGGAAGATCTACTTAATTCTTTATAGGCAAACAGAGAGGAATTGAGCTAAAATTGAGAATTACAAGAAGAAAAAGAATGTAATAAAGAAAATGCAAAGGACAAAAATGGCCTTCAGCTAGCTAATGTACAAGTTGCTTGTGTGTAGCACCAGAAATTCTTGTTCTCAGGTTTAACAGACAACAGGTGATTTTTAAGTTTGCTTATGTCCATAATGTTTCTGTATTTTTAGACTGAAGGAACTTCTATATACTTTCCACACAGAAGAAATGGGTAACTAGCATTAAAGTCCACATTCCCCATTTTGTAACTGCCAGGGATAGGGAGGTACTGGTCTTGCCTGCTTTTTGTGGCTGGTGAGCAACAGCAAATATCTGAAAGAACTGAAAATTTTCTTTGCAGGCATTACATACCCTTGCTGTCAAACAAACTGCCAACGCATAAACAGCTCATTTTGTACCACTGGGCTCAAAAATAATGCGTTTTTAAAGCCATGAAAAGGGGTGTAATTTCTCACCAAAGTGTGGCTGAAATCACATGATTTTATAGAGTTTTAGAACGTATCAAGTTGGAAGGGATCCATGAGGATCATTGAGCCCAGCTCTTCTCATTGCAGGACTATTTTAAAAATTAACCATCTGACAAAGTGCATTGTCCAGACATTCCTTGAATTCCAACAGGCTCAGTGTTGTGACCACTTTCCTGGGGAGCTGTTAAGTGACTGACCACCCTCTCAGGGAAAAAACCTTATCCCCATGGCCATTTTGAACTTCCCCTGTGTCGTGGGTTTAAAACCTGATTTTTCCCAATTTCCCGTACACACAGGGGACAGGAATGAAAGTCTAACACAGATCAAACCACTCATTACAGTTGTTGTCCATCATCATAGGAGGAGCATTCTTACANGGTGGCACCTGGTGCTGTGAGGACCCCCAGGCCTAAAAAGACCTCATGAATAGTCAATTACCTATTGACAGAGAAATACAGCCTTCACACCAGTTTTTCGGAGAACAGGACTTTTATTTCAACAGGAGAACAAAGAACAAGTGTGCAAGATAGGAAAGATGTTTGACACATAACAAATTCAGATCTATTAGGGACAAATAAACCACCACAAAACCCCAACAAAATACAACTCAAACAAATAAAAGATACACACAATCCTGTCTTTATTTGCTCCCTTACTTTTCAAAAAGGTAGGTACTTGAATTTTAGTTTTTACAAAACAAAACTTTACACAATTTAGTGTGAAAGATATTTGGCACTTCCATGTTTCCATGGAAACAGCTAGCTTATTAAAAATTTGTTTCTTGCTGGCATAGTATCTTGAAAGGAAAGCCCTCTCTAGTTTCATGAAAGTAATTGCTTTACTTCTTCATAGTATTTCAACCACTGTGAATTAAGAAACTTTACTCATTGAAGTTAGAATCTCTTCTTCTAAATAAAAATATTAATGCCAATTAGGGCAACTCTTTTCCATATTTATATATGTATTGATACATCACTGGTCTGGTGTAAAACTTTACTACAATTGTTAGTAGAAAACATTGGACCAAGTCCAAGACAGTGAAGATAAGTAAGTAGAAATGGAAATGAAACTCATAAAAAAAGATCAAATATTATCATTATCTATTTCCTCTTTGCATTTCTGTCCATCCTTCTTTAGTATTTCTAATGAAAGAAAACACATTGAATGTCAAGAGCTGAACAAGAACTGAAATTGATTTTTAGGTAACAAAAAATTGAATAGAACTTTTACCATGAACATTATTCATAAGAACCATTTGTTGATTAAACTATCTGTTGTACTCTCAGCGTGTCATATCACATCAATCACATATGAATTTAAATTAAAGCCATATTCCAAAAAATAATAATTGCCAAATTGCCACGTGTGCCATCTGAGTGCTAAATTTAAGCTTTTGCAGTACTTCAGCAGCTGCATGAAWCCATGAATAATTCATTAACTGTATGAAATATTAGATTAGAATTAACCAACTAGTTGCACATTTTAACTAATGTTCAGAATTGAAGAAATATAACTAGCCATTTTACCAGATACTTCCTAATGAAAAGCAATTATTTCGTGCAACATTTCGGAAGATCTACTTAATTCTTTATAGGCAAACAGAGAGGAATTGAGCTAAAATTGAGAATTACAAGAAGAAAAAGAATGTAATAAAGAAAATGCAAAGGACAAAAATGGCCTTCAGCTAGCTAATGTACAAGTTGCTTGTGTGTAGCACCAGAAATTCTTGTTCTCAGGTTTAACAGACAACAGGTGATTTTTAAGTTTGCTTATGTCCATAATGTTTCTGTATTTTTAGACTGAAGGAACTTCTATATACTTTCCACACAGAAGAAATGGGTAACTAGCATTAAAGTCCACATTCCCCATTTTGTAACTGCCAGGGATAGGGAGGTACTGGTCTTGCCTGCTTTTTGTGGCTGGTGAGCAACAGCAAATATCTGAAAGAACTGAAAATTTTCTTTGCAGGCATTACATACCCTTGCTGTCAAACAAACTGCCAACGCATAAACAGCTCATTTTGTACCACTGGGCTCAAAAATAATGCGTTTTTAAAGCCATGAAAAGGGGTGTAATTTCTCACCAAAGTGTGGCTGAAATCACATGATTTTATAGAGTTTTAGAACGTATCAAGTTGGAAGGGATCCATGAGGATCATTGAGCCCAGCTCTTCTCATTGCAGGACTATTTTAAAAATTAACCATCTGACAAAGTGCATTGTCCAGACATTCCTTGAATTCCAACAGGCTCAGTGTTGTGACCACTTTCCTGGGGAGCTGTTAAGTGACTGACCACCCTCTCAGGGAAAAAACCTTATCCCCATGGCCATTTTGAACTTCCCCTGTGTCGTGGGTTTAAAACCTGATTTTTCCCAATTTCCCGTACACACAGGGGACAGGAATGAAAGTCTAACACAGATCAAACCACTCATTACAGTTGTTGTCCATCATCATAGGAGGAGCATTCTTACAGCTCCAAGCTGTGGAAGTTATTTTCCCAAGAACAGTCAGTGCATAACTGCTGATGGCGGGGGGAGTATTTCTTTACCTCATAGGAGAAAAGAAAGAATGTCCTTCAAGGCCAAACTGTGTTGTTTTGGCAGCATAAGACCACTATCACAAATCTCCTGGCAGAACACAGCTTCATTTGCATCAACTCGTTTCAAACGTCGTGGGGGGGCCAAGCCTCTTCCCCCTTTTTAGCTGTTTAGTCCAGTCCTCAAAGGCCAGGTTTTTTTTTTTCCCCTCAGAGCAAGGTTGCTCTCTTTTTTCTATTCGGGTCTCTCAATGATGAAATAGTCTTTTTGAGAACAACTTATTTTCTCCATGCTTGAGAACCACAGCAAAAGGCACAGCAAGCCAATCCCATCTTCTCCTTACTGTGACCTTTGGGGCTCCATTTTTTTTCTTACATCTCCTCACCCTCCTGCTCTGTTTTTTCCCCAGTGCATGCTACTAAAACTACAAACTAACAACCTAAAGCTACATGGCAGCCACCCCTATCTTGTTTTGAATTCTTTTTAAGTACAAGATAATACGTCATCACAGAGGTGTAACCAACCTGTGCAATTGGCCCAGGCCTGATGGTCAGCCTGTCCGTCAACCTCAGAGCCATGATGGATTGGCTCTAAAACACAGGGGGCAGGACTCCTTTTGCTGGAGAAGAAGGAGAGAATTTCTAGAACTTCCTCACAGCAGCCATCTTTGTGGTTCCTTGGTCCCCATCCCCCCACCACCAAAAATTGGACCAAATAAAACCATGACACCCTGACACAGCAAAAATCAAAGTCTCTGGGGAAAGGATTTCCCCTCTCAGGAAACTGCTGGCTTAGGAAGCTGTCAGGGTATTTTTCTTCTCATCCCCAGGGCAAGGATGACTCTTKAATCTTTTATTGCACTTTATGCTGACCTCAGGCCTCTGGGTTGGTCGCTGTTAACTGGGAACTTAAAGATTTAGATTGTGGAGTTCATGAACATATATGATTGCAACTGTTTTGGTTCTTTTTTTTTATAGTTTTCATAATGATATTTCCTTTATTCTGTGAGGGCAGGTACCATAACACATTATGCAAATTAATGACCAAGACTGTAGCTTGACTCCTAAAGGTGAAATAAGAATTAATAACAGCATATCCTGGGTTGGAAAGGAGAAGCCCCATCACTGAGGAAATATATGAAGTCTCATTCCTAGATGGCTCTTTGCCTGATTTCTTTGATAGYTGTTCTTTCTGGTGTAGAGCAGGATGGGAAAGTGTTTGTGATGCTGTCTGTAACRTGTGTGGGACCTAATGGGTTTTAACTTGTTTTGTTTTTTGTTGTAAGCACAGATGCTTATTCATCCTTAGTGAAATGTAATTTTTATCTAATTATAATTTTTTAATTGATTATAAAAGTCRTATCCAGGCCTTCACTTCTGTCTGCAAGTAGTAGAGGAGCATTTATCCAGCCTATGCTATGAATGGGTCAGGTCATGCCAAGTAGAATTTAGGAAATTATCTCATTTAGGTTATGACATACAAATGTGTTTCCTTGCTTTAAAATGACTGTAAATAATGAAGAATAATAATGAATAATAATAATAAGGAGGGAGGGAGGGGTAAGGTCAGGAAGGAAGAAGGGAGAGAGAGATGGGCAAGAAGGGAGGAGAGGGAGAGATGAGACAGCCATRAGGAATGCTACCAGTGCAGTAGAAGTAAGATAAAAATAATACAAAATGATATTGCTTTTATTTAGAGTAATTTTTGAGTCCTTTGGTATAAAATTAAGCTGATGCAAAACTCTGATAAAGGGAACTATTTAGAAGAGATTAAGGTACTCCAGCATTGCTTTTATTTGTGTTGCAACTGCTTATACATAATATAACAGGGCTTTTTAAGTGCCAGTGCTTTTAAGACACATAAATGAGAAAACTCCTAGCCCAGGCAAAACACTCAGAAGAAATAAGTGAAATGRAGGGACAAAAAGAAGTGCAGTGGGTATTTTAATTAAAAGCAATGGCTGAAGGTGATGGTTTGTCTGATTAAATGGCAGAACAGTTGGCCTGGTGCAAAATTTAATTCACTGAGGTTAACAGAAACTTTCTACACAGATACCCTACTTTGTCAGCCTCTTATTTTGCTTCAGCTTTTTTTCCACCCTGTCAAGATTATTGAAAAAAAACATTTAAGGCTTTTATAATACATTACTGTTTCTAACTTAATTTTTCAGTGTGATTTTTATAAATGGTGTTATCAAGCATGTAAAAAGGGACACATTTTTCCATCACCTGTTTCTATAGTAATTTAAAAGACCTCCCAGTGTGATATATTTCTCAGGATCTCAGATAATTCGGACAATTGGTCCTGGTTACACAAGGGTATATTGCAATTAGGAAAATTCTTCTCTGTTAAGGTCATTTCATAGTGAAAAAGATACATTACTATGTATAATTATAATAATGTTTAGAATTTACAATATGTCTTCTTCTTTAGGATCTCAAAAAAGTTCTTCAGAATAATTTGTTTTGCAATCAGACTGTGGTGCATCTGCTGCTACCTCTGTTTTACAGATAGGGAAAAAAAAAWTTAACAAGTTAAAATATGTGCAAAAGCCTATGTAGTAAGCCATTGAAAGAGGCTGATTGAAAGAACCAGAAGCAAAATTTTATCTTGACTTTGGTTCACTRTTTCTGATGCATTCAAAGGGGTAGATTGCAGGTTGATCTGTGTGTCCCAGAGTATGTTTGGTTTTAACCCACCTTGTACACTTTTCAAACAGATTAATTCAAATTTTCACATCATTATTTAAATCTGCGGGGAAAAAAAATGAAAGAATCATGGCCTGCAGGCTTGTCTAAGAGGGATAACAGCTCAGAACTCTTGGAGCAGCAGCTTCTTTAATACCTCCTCCTCAGGTCTTGTCTGAGTCACAGTTGTATCTCTGCCCTTCACAACAAATCTTTAATGCACAGATATTCCRATGTAAGAACATGGAATTGTGAAATCATTGGAAATGTTGAGGAAAAGCATCGCATCTGACAGATGAAAAGTGTTCAGGAGCAAAGGAATTACCCAACTTTGTGTTAGAATTTGAAGATTATTTCTGTTTTCAAGTTGTAAGAAACAGCAAAAATAAAAAAAAATAAAAAAAAAATCAAGTTTTTCAGTTAAAACTTTTCTGTCCATCTCCAATACTTGTCTCTATATCATCAATATATCATCAACAGCAACCTCTGTGTAGGTCCAAATTCCTGTGGTGTTTCAGATATGGTGCTTCAGCGCAAACCTTTCCTTCCTGTAATAACATTTCAGTTTCCTCTTAAAAAACATATACTTCAAATGTTTCTGTTCGATATTAATAATTTTTTAAAATGTTAAAAATCTGTGAGTAGAACACAGAAAATTCTTCTGTCCTATAGGGTCTATCTAGATTATAGGGAAAGAAATTTCATGTGGCTAAAAGAAATCAATCATTTTTACAGTCATCTCCAAGATACACTACACGAGTGATATACAGAACATCTGGAAATGTGGAAGTAATAAACAATAAACCAATAGTCCTCACAGTCCACATTTTGCATATATTGTAGTTACTAGATCTTTACTTTAAGGTAGTGTAGAAGAAATGAAGACATCAGAATAAAATTATTAGGAAGAAATTGACATATTAAATAAAATTTTGGAAGATTGTTGCCTTGAAAGGCCAGTTTTTAATAATGACACAGACACGGTTAAGGGGATAAAAGGGTTTTACCTCGGTATTTGGGATCCCAGGTGCACAACTTGATGGCAGAATGCACACCCGTGTACAGCACGGGTACAAGTTTTATAGRTTTCARGAATTAGCAWATCTATCTAGGATTCCCCAATAAGAAACTTCACAAATGCAATAATGTCCCCCTATTCTAATGAACCCCCTCAGATGAGGCCAGAGCCCAGTTTACACAAGATGTTCTGGACAGAAGGCTTCACCCAAGGCTGAGCTCGGGTTTAAGAYRGCACAGGGCACACTGAGCCCTTCCTCAGGATGTTTGGTCTCTCTGCCCAGCAGAACTCCTAAACTGAGCTGGAATATTGAGCTTTAGGAATTACAAGCATGTGGGCTAAGGGGTGCAGGGGAATGCATAGAGGGTACAGAAAGCGTAAAAAGGAAAAGCAAAAATCATCAGGCATTAAGATACTATTTTTTATTAGTAAGAAGAAAGGCAAGACAGAAAAAAAAAATAAGAATAAATTTCCCATAGTAACAGTAGTAAATCAAGGAGTAATGGCCATAAATAAAACCACAAGAAGTTCCTCCTCAACATGAAGAGGAACTTCTTTCCAATGAGGGTGGCAGAGCACTGGAACAGCTCTGGAGGGTGTGGAATGCCCCTCTCTGGAGACATTCAAACCCCATCTGGATGTGTTCCTGTGTCACCTGCCTTGGCTCAACCCTAACAAATCTGTGATTCTATGATCCTTATTCATAATAATTGAAAGAAATATTTTTTTGAAAGCATCTTTATCACAAAATCTGCGGTTGATGATCACTGTGTCTTATCAGACATTTAGAATAAAGATTAGTCATTGATATAGAATGAAAAACTTCTTGGTATTAAAACTTATACTATTGATGTTGAAATGTGCAAAACAAGCTACAGGGCATAAGTCAGACTTTCTCTGATTTTAAGGATTTAAGATGAAACTTTCCTCACAGCTACTCTATGAATGTCTGAAACAGAAAACCTGCCTTCAAATCGAGCTTGGAGGTTGGATTGAAAACAAAATGTTATATTGAGCCACTGCCAAGTGCTGTGTGCTTTCTKCTACACAGCTCTGGGATGGGGAGGAGGGTGGAGAACAAAAAAACCTTGGCTTTGCTGTGGGGTCAAAGTAAGCATTTAGGTCATGTTTTTTTCTCTCATTCAAGCACTGGGGATGGAGTTATTGGTCACTCTGAACTAGCCCTTTGTCCCTAAAGTAGATATTTTTGCAAGGTRCTTAAAGATAAGTATGGTGCAGAAAAATACTGCTCAGACTTCTGTTACTGTCATCATTTCAAACCTGAGTCCCTTAGTTCACATCTCCTGTTTCTTTCCAGCTGAACTGGAAAAAAACATGCCAGTGTTGTGACGTGAACAAACAAGGACAAGGAAAACCTGTCTAACATAATTTCACTTGACACCTAAATTATAGTCATGTTGGGTTCAGAAAATAAAGAATGCAGCAGAAACCGARTGGGCCATTTTTTCTTTAGTGCCAGTACATTCTCTGTTGTCATTTTCTGTATATCAAAAACASAAAGGTTTTCTTCTGAACTAAACCAAAACTAACTAAAAGTTTAGGTCAAAAATATTTCTCTYTGGACCTACTTTGAGCTTACAACTACCATATTAGTTTGAAAATATAGTAAATTCTAGTTTATCCTGCTACTCYTGATGCTAGATTGCCACTGAACCAGCTTTCATTTATTTTTCATATTAGCTGGAAAGCTCACCCAATTTTTGCTTTGTATAAATATTCTTCAAAACTAAAATAAATGTGTGTCTTTTGATTCTATATGGTGAAAATTTTTATTAAATCCAATGCAAAGTTAGATTTAAGGTTTTATGCAACTTTGACATTTTGCCTAGTTTTAAAGAAGAAATACAGCTATGCATAATATTACAATATTGTAATGGTCACTGAACTATCAAAATGCATGCATTTGAGTGCATATCTAACCTATAGGCATATCTATCTATGCCTATTGAGGGCATAGAAAACAGATATACATATGAAATAAAAAACACATAAGGAAGCTCTGCATTGCTTTCAAACTTTTGTATGTGTCAATAGATGTCATTTCTAGAGATATTATTTTTTTTTCTTTTGTTCTGAGGAGCAGAACTGTTCCAAGTTCTTCTTTTCCAAGAACTTTGGAACATTGAGGGTAAGGCTGACCACTCCTGGAACACAMTTTTGAGGGAGTGTTGCTCTTACATGGCTGATGAGTAAGGCATTGCCCCAAGAACCCTAAAGGACAGAAACAAACCCCTTTATCTGCCTTTTTGTACCTTTGACTAACATAATCCCCGTGAACTTGTCTAAAAAATGTGACTGATTTACTTTTCTGATTGCTCCAAACTCTCTCCATTTCATCAATTWTCCCTGCCTGAGAAGTGCTGATAAAGGACCCTCATCCTGGCTGATTGGGAAGTGAGCAAAAACATGTCACTTCTATTTTTCTCTCCAATGTTAATATTAAAGTTTGAGGGATTTTGGAGAAAATTAAATTTTGAGATGATTAGCTAAACCTGCAGCTTTAATTAATCACAGCCTTAATCCATCATAATGCTTATGCATACATCAAGATTTTGAGCATGTGGACATGAGTTCACACTAATGGGTTTTTTTAGAAAAGAAAAATGTCTAAGTAAAGTTTAAAGCAAGTTTTTTGCATTTTCACATACTTTTTTTAAAGTGTGCATATTTGAAATTTCCACAAAATTGTTTATTTTATTCTGATTTTCAGTTGCTGAAAATATCCAGCTGTTATAAAATTAGATTTTTTTTTAAACRAATGTAAATTATATTGCTTCAATTAACTAGAAATATGAAAGAAAACTGAGAAATTCTGCTCTGATTATGCTTTATCCCCTTACAGTTTACTCACAAAGGGGCCTTGATTCAATGTCTGACACTTATTCTTCAGTCATGTTATAGAATTCTTGTCAAGGCTAKGGTGATATCACCAGTCTGACCAGAGACATGATGAAATTCCTATTTATAAAAAAAAATGGTTGTCCATTGTCTACTGAGAAAAAAAAAAAAAAAAATTGCCTGGACTGATACATCACTGTCAACATTTTTTGTCATTGCTTATTCCTTCCTMTTTTCTGTGGGAGATCTTCAGACTCTCTCAGTCCATAAATCATTGGTTATTCTACTGCTTGAAGATGCTGGGCTGGCATAACACATCCAAAGTCTTTTTATGCAAGGTCTGTAGAACATTTACTTAGAAAACAGATAGGAACACATTAATGAACATCTCTGAGTTACAGGAAAAATGTGTGGRAAATGCATTAAGTATATGGATGCCTATTTCAGAGGGTTTTTTTTGTTTTGATTAGTTTAACTTAAACATTAAATTATCAGAAACATTAAACATAAATTAACATTAAATGTTTAGTTTAGCCATGCTTGCGTGCTGAATTTTTGATAATTTAATTTTTAGTGCGTTTTTTTTTTTTTTTTTTTTTTTCAA
>NW_026623478.1:516928-518140 GCF_030028575.1 Malurus melanocephalus
AGGAGGGTGAAACAATTTGCAAAAAGAACTTAAAGGAAGAAAACGTGGCCCACAGGGACTGGCTGTTGACACTGACCCATCAGGCTGAATGAGGTGAYGTGTTTAAATCCTTTACAGCCATTTAAACCTGTGAAGGAAGAAAAAAGGAGAAGACAAAGCAAAGAAACTTGGGTGGTAAATAAAAGTCATGGAAAAAGGAAAGGTAATAGAGAGGCCACAATATTTAACAGTGAATGATTCGCTAAGTCAAAGAGTAATGGTATCTTGTTTTTAGATTGTTTAAGTCTCAATCCTTTGTAAGTAGCTTTTTGGAAGAAGCTTTGTAGGCAGCTGGCAAGGCCCAGAAGGCTTCTGTGTCAAGAACATAAAGGTTTCCATTACCTTTGAGCAATTTGTAACTCTGAGATGAAGAAAATTCCTTTTTTTTTTTTTTTTTTTTTTTTTTTTTTTTTTTTTTTTTTTTTTTGTGTTGCAATTATGAAATAATTAAAAGTTATCTGGTTTTGGGCTTTGTCTCAAAATATCTTGTCAACAGAATAAATTGAATATATATTCAGAGATTGAACAGATGCCTATCAGGTTATTAAAAATAAAAAAATAAAAAAATAAAAGTCTCTCTACCTTATTTCAAATTCCTGTGAAATGGAGGAGGTGCATTCTTATCCTCAGAGCCTTGAACTGTTTGTGATCTGCTCCTGCACACTTTGCCAGTGCCACTGGAGATCACTCTCCTTGCCCTTTGATCAGGGCACTCCAGTGATGCAGAACAGGACTCTTGTCCCTTATGACAGTGTCCTACTACTTCTGGAATATGTAGGGTGGCACAAAAAGTGCTTTAAAGAGTCTATTTGGTTTTTGGTTTGTTGTTTTTCTTTTTTTTTTTTTTTTTTTTTTTTTTTTTTTTTTTTTTTTTTTTTTTTTTTTTTTTTTTGTGAGCACTCCCTATATCAGGGTGTCCTGCATTTCTCAATAAATTTGAGGTTCTAAATGCTTTTAAAAAAGGAGTGCAACTTCCTTCAGAGTCCTGTGCAATACTCTCTGTTCAAGATTTTTGTTGTAGAATGAGCAGAACATCATGCACATGGTTTTGTCTCTTTCTCAGCATAAAAGTCTTTCTGTTCAACTGCCACTACATACCAAGATCCTCTAAATATGCTGGATCCTATTTATTTAGTGTGGTCAATTTATTCCTCTACTCAGCAGTTTGTCTGC
>NW_026623478.1:519542-520682 GCF_030028575.1 Malurus melanocephalus
AAAAGTGCCAGGCACTGGAAGGAGGTGTTTGGGCTTGGAGGCCAAATCTAATTTGTGCAATGTTTACTAGGTTACTATGGGGAAATTGTTTATATACATAAAACAGAGCACACCATGCTTTCACATATGCTAAAAGCCAAACTCCCACTTCAAGGTTCATAATAGAAATCAAGCTGTTCAAAAAAAAGTTTTTTTAACAAGACTCAGACATCGTTTGCCTAGTGTGGATTGGCTTAGAGAGAGCATGGGTGCTTTTTGGAGTGAAACCTTCCTTTGCAAGGATTTCTCACCTCATTTTTTCTTTCTGAATTAGACAGATCTGTTATTTTCTCTGAAGTAAAGTGCTGATATCACTTTCTGGAAGTCCCTTGGTTGCTGGAGTGCCAGACTGTGCCTGTTTGGGGATTCATCCTGTCAGGGTCATGCAGATCTCCGCYTGCCTTGTGGAGCCACTGGGAGTTACTGCTTTAGGAAGAACAGAACATCACCCTGAGCTGCTCAGAGTACACAAGGAAAATAATTTATCTTTTAGCACAGTGCAGTGTGCCCTGACAACATGTCTGGCACCTCTGGTAACCAAGGGAGAGATGGGACAGCAGACAAAGACGCTGACTCCTTTTCCATCCTTTGCATGCACTGCTTGAAAACACAGAGCAGTGCAGAGATTTTGGGAGAAATCAACATCATCCCCTCCATGCACAGGGATATTCTGCTCACACCTGGGTCACCCTCTGTTTGCCTCAGAGAACTGYCATGTCCCATGGCTGCAGGGAACTCTGTCCTGTTAATTTCAATTTAATTTTGAAAACCCATTGCTGACAGAKGGGCGCTGATGCAGTGTCATTGCRTGGTTCYCAAAAAGGCAGAGGCTCAMGTTTTMTAACCCATTTTTGTGGTTTCAAAAYTCAGTGAATATAATAGAGGCTTACATTTATTGCTACAGGATTACACACAGGTGCACTCTGGGATTTGTTTTCTCTGACAAGTGACTGGAATTGTTCACACTAATGGTTGGCTACTGCCCATGTAAAACCCTGAACAGATTTCTGTACAGTAATTATAATACTCAGACAAAAACTCCAGAATTTGAAATTACTGAACTGACTTGCTGAATAATTATAATACTCAGACAAAAACTCC
>NW_026623478.1:520697-523783 GCF_030028575.1 Malurus melanocephalus
GAATTTGAAATTACTGAACTGACTTGTTGAAATGTTTAAGGTAGAATATTGTACCTGTCTGAGAAAATTTTAAATACGTGCTTGCATTTCTGTCTGTAGGCTGCTATACTCTTTAATGATATATTYATAGCCTGTAGTGAGTAATGTTTTATATACAGGAGAAATAGTTAATTTGCTTAGATGACTCATAACAGTAAACCTAATGTCATTGAATTTTATTCCTGCCTTCATTTCCTAGGGAACAAAACTTTCTTGGTAAAAAAAAAAAAAATTATACTGAAATGACATCTTAACTGAAGTCTGCAATTCAACTGACACTTTGTTACTTCTTTCATCCTGTTAGKAGATGCACATGGGAAATATTAAGATACAGCAATGTAAATTCTTTACATTGACCTCTTCAAAGGAACAAAATCAGTGTACTGCAGGAAAAAAAAAACAAAAAAAACCAGTGCACAAAGATGTATTTCTACTGACTCACTTACGAGTCCCCTGCAAGTGTTGGACCAGATTGCAGTTCCATTTGCACAGCTATATAAAGAAAATACTGTACACCGTTTTTCAAGTAAAGGAGGCCAAATTTGTTGATCCTACTGCATCATRTCTTTGGACTTCCTATTGATTTTCCCATAGAATGACTTCACATGGGAAACTCAGGAAASTGAAATGGATAAAGCCTGGGGC
Organism: Malurus melanocephalus; assembly: GCF_030028575.1. Classification (NCBI taxonomy): domain Eukaryota; kingdom Metazoa; phylum Chordata; class Aves; order Passeriformes; family Maluridae; genus Malurus; species Malurus melanocephalus. The sequence continues at coordinate 521,382 of NW_026623478.1, forward strand.
CAGACTGAGAGTAATTGTGTAAGGACCCTTTTTTCTTGTGRGAAATCCTGAGAGCCACTGTCACTGGAATTGTGGCTGTGTGGGAGTTGTGATACTCACAAGGCTGTGCTGAGGCATTGCAAGAGACGTGTCCCATCAAAACAATTYTTGTGGGCAATGTCTAAGTCATCTGGCTTTGATGACGTATTATATAAATGTTCTGTCAGAATCTGGGGCATTTTGTGGGAGACCATGGCATTTTAGGAWGGCTGTTAATGTTATACAGGGATTTATCATCTATAAGGATTGTTCAGATAGCAGGTAGGTGCTTTGCCAAAGAATTAATTGGACAGRAAACTTGGACTTACTGGAACTAAAGACTCTTGGATTCTATACCTCAGGCACCTGAACAAGAGTTCAAAAGTGATGTCTGAATCCTATATTCTTGTCAATTATTATGGTCCTAATACCTAATATGAACTAGGTAAACAGTTTAYAATGTATTAAAATATGTTGATATTACAGGCAATAAAATTGTTGCCATTTTTTCTATTTGATACTTGCCCCCATCCTTGTCTTAATTATTTGATAGATTCCACAGCATTAAGCCTCAATTTTAAAAAATCTGTGTTTTCTAGTGTTAAACTTATGCCCTTGTATACGAAGTTTTTGGAGACGCTGTCCAAAAGCATTACACAAAGGATGTATTATTTAATAGACCAAAGGTCAAAATGTTCATGATTCAATATGCCATAGGTCACTACATTTCGAAATGACTGCATATTTCCTAAATGATGCCTAGCTCTGAAATATATTTAAGGAACTGACAACACATCCTCTAGTTTGGGAAAACACAAAGACTTCAGAAATGCTTTGAATTATGAGTTATGGGGTTTAGGGAGTATATATTTCTTTTGTCATATCCTTGGTAGAAAACTGAATTTTCAGATTCTCTATCACTGTTTAGCATCATTTTTGCATTTAATGTGGTCCATGAGGAATTCTTCTGCAACACTTTTAGGGCATATTTTTTATTTTTATTGCAGTTCTTAATGACATTTTGATAGGCCCATAATGAGTCAGATTTTTTTGTTATGCCCTATGYTTTTTCTTCTTTCAGAAGGATAAATGTGGTTGTCTGGCTGCTCTGACATGACATATTTTAGAAATAAACAGTCCTAATATCCCTGTGAGTTAGAGAGTCCCTTCCTTTCCTTTAGTCAATACAGTCTCATGTTTTTATTGTTACATCTGGTTGGTTGGTTGCTTACTTTCAGTGCACGCTACTTGTCATATTAATTTGATGTTTCAGGACCTGAGAGTAGAAGATATTTAGGTCAGTTTTGTACTAGTGTTTGCACAAAGACTATGACTTGTGTTATATTCAAATGACTGATAGCCACTGCTCTTTTTTTCTGCCTTTTTTTTTTTTTTTTTTCCTGAAAGACAGTATTTTTCGAAACTCTCTATAGATTGTGTCAGGGTCCTGAAGGAAACAGAAAATTTTAATGTAAGATTTTTTTTTCTGTGCAAAAGAAAATGGTATCTTTTTCGAGATACATCCAAAATATATTCAATCTTTCCGTCACTATAAATGCTGTCACAAATAACCATATGTTATTAATCTTCACCTGTCTTGTGTATTCTGAAGGATTAATATGAGTTTCATTTAAAAAACTAATAAACATTAATCTAAAGTTATTTCATGGGATCTATACTTGTGAACAAAAACTCTAAACTTTGCTGGTGTATATATTTAGGAATATTGTCTAAACAGTCCTATTATTGAGGTATAAAATTACCCTGTTTTCAGCACATAGTAATACAATGTCGGATGTAGAAATTGCTATTTTCTATTAGAAATTATTTGCACTAATAGGAAAATCATTAGTTTTCATAACGTCCTGGAGTTTCATTAATTCAAGATTACCAAATCCAGGTGATCCYTAAACTGCCTCTTGGGACTAACAAYGAACTTGCAATTTCCCACTAGACATGAAAAATCACAGTGTTGTGTCTAAAAGTTATTTTCACTGTAGCCCACTGCCAGTCCCACCAGGAGGTTTGATTGGGGGGGGTGGGTAAGCACTGGTGCTTTTCTCCAGTGCTTTTGCAAGAGATTGGTTTAAATAGCTGCTGATCTTCAGATAGGAGCAACCTGAGCTGCTAAATCCACCCAGCCCAGCATTCTTATTTCACCTTTTTTTACTTGCCTGAAAGATGAAAAAAAAATTATGCAAGTATGCTAAAAGGTGCAATATGAATTGTCTTCAAATCACTTTCCCAAAAGGTTGTAATTTTCATTACGGCAGTTTTATCAGTCAGTGTCATCGTACAAGAGCATGAAAACTCCTGTCCATCACACTCAAGGCTGCTGTTCTTTCATCCTGTCAAACTTAAGTAATGCAGGTTGACAAACCCCT